>NC_067495.1:13193472-13439564 GCF_947179515.1 Apodemus sylvaticus | reverse complement strand
TTGTGGAGGGGAAACAGAAGGGATATAACATTTGAAATCTAAATAAATAAAATAACCATTTCCTTTTAAAATATGGCAAGAGAAAAAATAACCAGTAACATATAAATGCAGATTTATCAGAATTACATTAACTTCTCAGCAGAGACTCTTTTTTTTTTCTGGGTTCTTTATTTTTTTAAAAATTTATTGATATATTTTTTATTTACATTTCAAGTGATTTCCCCTTTTCTAGACCCCCACTCCCCGAAAGTCCCATCAGCCCCCTTCTCTCCCCTTGTTTTCCCCACCCAACCCTTCCCACTTCCCTGTTCTGGTTTTGCCCTATACTGCTTCACTGAGTCTTTCCAGAACAAGGGGCCACTCCTCTGTTCTTCTTGTACCTCATTTGATGTGTGGATTATGTTTGGGTATTCCAGTTTTCTAGGTTAACACCCACTTATTAGTGAGTGCATAGAGACTCTTAAAAACCAGAAGGGCCTCAGAAAATGACTTTCAGTCTCTAAGAGACCACAGATACCAGCAAGACTACTATAATAAGCAAAACTCTCAATTATCATCGATGAAGAAAATAAAATATTCCATGACAAAACCAAATTGAAACAATATCTATCCACAAATCCAGCAGAATTATGTATCTATCCATACAGAAGATATTACACAGAAAACTTCAACCTAAAGAGTACATCAAGAAAAACATGGGAAATAAATAATTCCATACCAGCAAAACCAAGGGAAGAGAAACACACACACATATGCACATACACCAGACAATTATCAGCAACATCAAAATAATAGGAATTAATAATCAATTATCATTAATACCTCTCAATATCAGTGGACTCAATTCCCCAATAAAAAGACATGGGCTAATAGAATGGATATGAAAATATGATAGGAAAATAGGAAAATTCTGCTGCTTACAAGAAATACATTTCAGGAACAAAGACAGACATTAACTCAGAGTGAAAGCTAGGAAAAATATTTTCCAAGCAAATAATCTCAAGAAGCATGCTAGAAGCATGCTGGAGTAGCCATTCTAATATCTAATAAAATAGATTTTCAACCAAAATTAATCAAAAGATATGGGGAAGGACATTTCATACTTCTCAGAGTTATACCAAGATGATGTCTCAATTCTGAATATGCCCCAAATACAAGTATACCCACATTCATAAAAGAAACATTACTAAAGCTTAAATCAAACATTGAACCCAACACATTAATAGTGGGAGACTTCAACAACCCATTCTCACCAATGGACATATCAGAAACTGAAAAGACAGAAACTAAACAGATAAATAATGAAACTAATAAAAGTTTTAAGTCAGTTGAACCTAACAGATATCTACAAAATATTTTACCCAAACATAAAAGAATATACCTTCTTCTCAGTACCTCACAGAACCTTCTCCAAAATTGAGCATGTAAGTTGGTCACAAAGAAAGTCTCAACAGATAAAAAAAATTTAAAATAATTCCCCGTGCCTTATCAGAATACCATGGATTAAAGCTAGACTTCAACAACAACAATAGAAAACCTACAAACTTATAGAAGTTGAACAACTCTCTACTCAATGGTCTCTGTCTGGGTCAGGGAAGAAATAAAGAAAGGCATTAAAGACTTTCTAGAATTCAATAAAAATTGAAGGCATAACATATCCAAACTTATGGGACAGACTGTGAAAGAAGTGCTAAGAGAAAAGTTCATAACACTAAGTCCCTTCATAAAGAAATTGGTGAGATCTCATACTAGCAACTTAACAGCACACCTGAAAGCTCTAAACCAAAAAAGCAAACATATCCAAGAGGAGGATATGGCAGAAAATTATCAGACTCAGAGCCAAAACCAATAAATTAGAAACAAACAGAATAATACAAAGTCTCAAGGAAACAGAGTTGTTAGGGAGTTTGTAAGTTGTTTTTTTTTGTTTTTTGTTTTTCTTTTTTGAGAAAATAAGCAAGATAGACAAACCCTTAGCCAAACTAAGAGGCAGAGAAAGATTATCCAACTTAACAAAATCAGAAAGGAAAATGGGAGACAAACTAAGAGGCAGAGAAAGATTATCCAACTTAACAAAATCAGAAAGGAAAATGGGAGACAAAACAACAGATAATGAGGAAATCCAAACAAGCATTAGGTCTTACTTCAAAAAACTGCATGCCCCAAAGTTAGGAAATATAAACAAAATGGACAATTGTCTTGATAGATACCACTTACCAAAGTTAAATAAAGATCAGGTAAACAACTTAAATAAACTGATAACCCCTAAGGAATTAGAAGCAGTTTGAAAGAAAGAAAGAAAGAAAGAAAGAAAGAAAGAAAGAAAGAAAGAAAGAAAGAAAGAAAGAAAGAAAGAAAGGAAGGAAGGAAGGAAGGAAGGAAGGAAGGAAGGAAGGAAGGAAGGAAGGAAGGAAGGAAGGAAGGAAGGAAGGAAGGAAGGAAGGAAGGAAGGAAGGAAGGAAGGAAGGAAGAGAAAGAAAAGGAAAAGAAAAGGAAAGAAAAGAAAAAAGAAAAGAAAAGAAAAAGAAAAGGGCCCAGGACCAGATGTTAGCACAGAATTCTACCAAAATTTCAAAGAAGACCTAATATTCCTCAAATTATTCCACAAAGGAGAAACAGAAAGAATATTGCTAAACTCATTCTATGAGGCCACAGTCACCCTGATACCTAAACTACACAAAGACTCAAGAAAGAAAGAGAACTTCAGACCAAATTCCCTTATGAACATTAATGCAAAAATACTCAATAAAATATTTACAAACTGAATCTAAGAACATATCAAAGATATAATCCATCATGATCAAGTAGTCTTCAGAACTACCCCAGAGATGTAGGGGTGGTTCAATATATGAAAATCCATCAACATAATCCATCATATGAACAAACTAGAAGAAAAAAATCACGTGATCATCTCATTAGATGCTGAAAAAGCCTTTGACAAAATTCAATATCCCTTCGTGCTAAAAGTCTTGGAGATATCAGAGATACAAGGCACATACCCAGAAATAATGAAGGAAGCTGATAACCAAAATCAACTTAAATGGAGAGAAACTTAAAGCAATTCCACTAAAATCAGGGACAAAACAAGGCTGTCCACTCTGTCAGTACCTCTTCAATATAGTACTTGAAGTTTTAGTTAGAACAATAAGACAACTAATATAGATCAATAGAATATAAATTAGAAAGGAAAAAGTCAAAGCATCACTATTCACAGATGATATAATATATATATATATATATATAACTTGCCTGAAAAATTATACCAACAAACTCCTACAGTTGATAAACACCTTCAGGGAAACAGCACCCTTTAAAATAGCAACAAATAATATAAAATATCTTGCTATAACTCTCACCAAGCAAGTAAAAGACCTGTATGACAAGAACTTCAAGTCTTTGAAGAAATTGAAGATATCAGAAGATGAAAAAATCTCCCATAATCGTGAATTAGAATTAACATAGTAAAATAGCCACCTTACCAAAAACATTATACAGATTCAACACAATTCCCATCAAAATTTCAACACAATTATTTTTAGACCATAAAAAAAAACAGTACTCAACTTCATATGGAGAAAGGAAAAACCAAGGATAGCTTTAAAATTCTGTACAATAAAAGAACTGTTAGAGGTATCACCATCTCTGATTTCAAGCTGTACTACAGAGCTATAGTTATAAAACCCACATGGTATTGGCATAAAAACAGAGAGGTGATTGATGGAATCCAATTGAAAACACATAAGTAAACTTGCATACCTATAGACACTTGATTTTTGACAAAAAAGCCAAAGCCATACAATGGGGAAAAATAAAGTATCTTCACCCAATTGTGCTGGTCTAATGGCACATCTGCATGTAGTAGAATACAAATAGATCCATATTTATCACCCTGCACAAAGACATACCAGAGAGAAGAGAAAGTGGGGAACAGCCTTGAACATACAAGAGACAAGTTTCTAAACAGAACACCAACAGCCCAGGCACTAAGAGCAATGATTAATAAATGAAATCTCAAGAAACTGAAAAGCTTTTATAAGGCAAAGGACACCTTCAATAGTACAAAATAGAAGCCTGCAGAATTGTAAAAGATCTTCATGAACTCTACATCTAACAGAGGGCTGATGTCCAAATATATATAAAGAACTCCAGAAATTAGACATCAAAAAACCAAATAACCCAATTTAGAAATTAGGGTGCAGGTATAAACAGAGAATTTTCAACAAAGTAATCTCTAATGGCCAGAACACACTTTAAGAAATGTTCAACATCCTTAGTCATCAGGGAAATGCAAATCAAAATGACTCTTAGATTCCATCTTACATCTGTCAGAATAACTAAGATCAAAAACTCAAGTTCATGCTGGCTAGGATGTGGAGCAAAGGGAACACTCCTCCATTGCTGGTAGGAGTGAAAACTTGTACAACCACTTTAGAAGTCAATTTGGCACTTTCTCAGAAAATTGGAAATAGTTCTACTTGAAGATCCAGCTATACCACTCCTGGATATATGCTCAAAGAAGAAACTTGCTTAACTAAGTTCATAGTAGCTTTATGCATATTAGCAAAAAACTAGAAATAACCTAAATGTCTCTCAACTGAAGAATGGATAAAAAAAAGTAGAACATTTACACAATGGAATATTACTTAGCTATTAAAAAACAGTGACATTATGAAATTTGTAGGCAGCTGGGTGGTGGTGGTGCACGCCTTTAATACCGGCACTTGGGAGGCAGAGGCAGGCAGATTTCTGAGTTCAAGGCCAGTCTGGTCTGCAAAGTGAGTTCCAGGACAGCCAGGGCTACACAGAGAAACCCTGTCTCAAAAAAAAAAAAAAAAGAAAGAAAGAAAGAAAAAGAAAAAAGAAAAGAAAAGAAAAAGAAAAGAAAAAAAAGAAAAAAAAGAAAAAAGAAATTTGTAGACAAGTGGATGTAACTAGAAAAGATCATCCTGAGTGAGGGAACCTAGACCCATAAAGACAAACATGGTATGTACTCACTTACATATGGATAGTAGACATAAAGTATAGGATAACCATCTACAGATCAAAAGAAGACAAATAACAAGGAGAGCCTAAGGGATGTTGCTTGAATCTTTCTCAGAAGGGGAAATAAAATAGACTTGTCTGTGATTGGAGGAAGGGAGCTGGGTGAGAGAGAGGGTCATGAAGGGAACAGGAAGGATCAAGTATAGGGAGGATGGAGGGAATGAGAACTGGGAGAGAGAATTGGAATCAGTGGTGGGGGTGGTCATCTCTGGGATGAGCTAGACACCTAGAACAGTGCAAATTCCCAGGAACCTATGAGGGTGACCCTAGCTAATTCTCCTAGCAATAGGAGATGTAGAACCTGAAATACTCTCCTCCTGTAACCAGGCAAGACTTCCAATGGAGAGATGTGGACACCAACCACAAAACCTTAGACCTATAATTTGTCCTGCCTACAAGATGTGTGGGGATAATGGTAGAGCAGAAATCAAGGGAATGGTCAACCAATGATTGGTCCAGCTTGAGACTCAATCATGAGAGAGAGCCCAGCCCTGACACTATTAATGATATTTCTTATACTTGTAAACAGGAGCCTAGAATAACTGTCGTCTTGAGAGGCTTCATCCAGCAACTAATGGAAACAGATACAGAGACACATACTCAACTGTTAGGTAGAACACAAGGAATCTTGTCGAAGAGGGGAGGAAGGACTGAAGGAGCCACTGAGGGGAAGGACATGACAAGAAAAAGTACAGAATCAACTTACTGGGCCTATATGGGCTCACAGAAACTGAACCACCAACTACCGAGCATGCATGGGACGGACCTAGGTCCTGTACACATATGTAACAGATGTGCAGCTTGGTCCTCATGTGGGACCTTAATACTGGGAGCAGGGATTGTCTCTGACTGCATTGCCTGCCCTTGGATCCTTTCCCCCTAACTGGGCTGCTTCGTCTAGCCTCAATAAGAGAAAATGCACCTAGTCTTACTGCAACTTGATATGCCAAGGAAGGTTGATATCCATGGGAGGCCTCTACCTCTCTGAGAAGAAAGAGAAAGGAGATGTAGGGAGAACTGGTGAGAGGGAAGAACTGGGAAGAAAAGAGGAAGAAGAAACCAAGATTAGGATGTAAAGTGAATAAAAAAAGAAATAACTATGGTTCTTTAATAAGGTACTAAACACAAAGATCCTGTTATAATGGGTATCTTAATTTTAAAGTAGTTATTAAGCTTTAACTATAAAGAATTTACGGGCCAGAGAGATGGCTCAGTGTTAAGAGCACTGACTGCTCTTCCAGAGGTCCTGAGTTCAAATCCCAGCAACCACATAGTGGCTCACAGCCATCTGTAATGGGATCTGATGCCCTCTTCTGGGGTGTCTGAAGACAGCTACAGTATACGCATATATAATAAATAAGTAAATCTTAAAAGAATTTACAATAGCAAAACAAGATGATTGATGATTCATTGGCATCTCTAAAGAACAAAGTTGGAAAAAATTCAAGAAATAATTCAATTACTTAGTTTTACCCCTGATGTGAAGCTCAAGGTTTTCAAAAAGCAGTAGCCAGTGGATCGGGGGAGTAAATATGAGAGAAAGGAGGTAAGTAAAGCTCCAGTTCTATGCTTTTAGGATACTTGTACAAAGTTGCTTTCTGTTAGCTAGATTTTTTGGTCACTTTACAAAGAAGTAGAATTTGGCAACAGGATCCTAATGATATCTTCCAAGGTAGTGCTGTTTATGAGGAGTAATAAGAAATTGATTCTAAGTGACAGTAAGCACTAAGGGCTTGCCATATTAACCCTCCTGTCCTCAAACCTTCAGAAAATGTTGTATGTCTTGAGAAGTCTTAGAGCAAAGTTAAGTAGGCATTTTCCCCATAGCATCTTCATTAACTATCAACACCAACAGATGTCCAACCCAGAACAGGTCATAAAAACCTTCAACAAGTAGTATCAAATAGCCATAGAGTAATCAGGACAGTCATTAACTACAGAATGGAATAATATTTACAGCTGGGTGTTTGGGCACATGCTGCAGCCCCAGTTAGTGAGGAAGTTGAAGCAAGAGAGTCAAAAGTAGAAGGCTAGCCTGGGCAAATTCCTGAGAATTTTTTTCAGAATAAAAAACGTATGGCAAGGGAAAACAGCAAAGATAACACACAGTAAAGTCTTATCCTGTAAAAGTCAAGGTCTATTTGAAAAGTGTAGCTCTTAGTTGCTGAGCCATCTCTCCAGCCCCAATTCCTTTCTCTTTTTACTTGTTAATTATAACCCTCCATAGATTTAACAATCCCTAAGATCTTTAGGCCCTAATTATAACCAAACTATTAGTTAGCTCTCGGTGGTTTGAATGGGAATTCTCTCCTTGGGCTCAGGTATTTGAACAATTGGTCCCCAAAATTGGTGATGTTGCTTGGGGACATGGTATAGCCTTGACCTTTGCTTATACTGATTTAGAAAGCCTTGTGTTCTTGGTACTCTCCATCCCTCTGGCTTTTACATTGTTTCTACCTCCTCTTCCATGAGGTTCCCTGATGTCCCGAAGGGATGGATGTATTTGATGGAGACATCTCAAGTAGGGCTCTGTGTTCCAAGGACTCTGTCTGTCTGTCTGTCTTTCTCCATGTGTGTGTGTGAGAGTGAGTGTGTGTGTGTGTGTGTGTAATGTCTGGTTAGGGAGTTTCTATATTTGTTCCCATCTCCTGCTCCTCTGAAAATGGCTGAATAAGCACTATTCTATGAGTATAGCAGAATATCATTAGGAGTCTGAATGAAAATGAGGGCATGACTACTCTTAGGTATAATTGAGGAGAAGGGAGTTATTGGAGATATAAGGAAGAACACAGCCAGAAGCATCTGGAAGCATTCAGACTGAACAAGGCCAGCAGAATACACTGGACCATGAGAGGAGAGAGAGGAAGGGAGAGTCAGAGAAGAGAAAAGAAAGGGAGGAAGAAGCCAAGAGGACCAAGAGAGTGCATAGAAAGCAATAAAGCATATAGTCAAAGTAGCTGAGTTATGTAAGAATCAGAAGCTGGAGGAAGGGAAACATAGCCCAACCTCTAGGCTGAGGTTTATTGTAAGTGGGATGAGAAATGCTAGAAGGAGCCACAGGTACTGAGTGAGATTCGTCTTAGGGTTTTTTGGTATCTAACATTCCAGCCTTTTTGTTGATAACAAGTGATGTCATCTCAAATGGGACCTCATAAAATTACAAAGTTTCTGTAAAGCAAAGGACACCATCTAAAGGACAAATCGGCAACCGAGAAACTGGGAAAAGATCTTCACCAACCCTACATCAGATAGAGGGCTAATATCCAATATATACAAAGAACTCAAGAAGTTAGACCCCAGAAAACCAAATAACCCTATTAAAAATGGGGTACAGAGTTAAACAAAGAATTCTCACCTGAAGAACTTCGGATGGCGGAGAAACATCTTTAAAAATGCTCAACTTCATTAGTCATTAGGGAAATGCAAATCAAAACAACCCTGAGATTTCACCTTACACCAGTCAGAATGGCTAAGATTAAAAATTCAGGAGACAGCAGGTGTTGGAGAGGATGTGGAGAAAGAGGAACACTGCAAACTGGTACAACCACTCTGGAAATCAGTCTGGCGGTTCCTCAGAAAACTGGGCTCGTCACTTCCGAAAGATCCTGCTATACCACTCCTGGGCATATACCCAGAGGAATCCCCAGCATGTAATAAGGATACATGCTCCTCCATGTTCATAGCAGCCCTATTTATAATAGCCAGAAGCTAGAAAGAACCCAGGTATCCCTCAACAGAAGAGTGGATGCAAAAAATGTGGTATATCTACACAATGGAGTACTATTCAGCCATTAGAAACAATGAATTCATGAAATTCTTAGGCAAATGGATGGAGCTGGAGAACATCATACTAAGTGAGGTAACCCAGTCTCAAAAGATCAATCATGGTATGCACTCACTAATAAGTGGATATTAGCCTAGAAAACTGGAATACCCAAGACATAATTCACACATCAAATGAGGTACAAGAAGAACGGAGGAGTGGCCCCTGGTTCTGGAAAGACTCAGTGTATCAGTATAAGACAAAACCAGAACAGGGAAGTGGGAAGGGATGGGTGGGAGAACAGAGGGAGGGAAGGGGGCCTATGTGACTTTCAGGGAGTGGGGGACCAGAAAAGGGGAAATCATTTGAAATGTAAATAAAAAATATATCGAATAAAATTTTTAAAAAGTTAAAAAAAAGTGATGTCGTCTCTTCTATAACTACTTCCTGTCATCTCTTCTATAACTACTTCCTGCTGAAATTGGGACATCATGGTCAGTGGTAACCAGGAAGGCCTGAATGTTGGTCAAATCCAGGAAGGGTGAGAGGAATGCAGGTTGGAAGACATCTGCTTTGCTTGCTGCCCAGGTTCTGCTGAACCACCTAAGGCTAATGAAGTACAGGCAGCTTTGGATAAGCCTGGGATACAGATTCTGGAGGAACACCCGGAAGATTGCAGCTTTTTGGGGGCAGTTAGCAGTCAGCAGTTCACTGGAAATCTGTTAGGACAGATATGGACAGAAGGTAAAGTCAAGGAACTTAGCAGATTTTTTTTTTCATTTTGAGTGTACACTGGAAATTTCCAGGCCCATGGTCTTGGTAGCTGGAAGGAGGGATCCTAAGACCAGAAGAAAGAGGATTCCACCCTCAGTAATAGGCAGTAGTGGAAAATGCTAAGATATATTAATATTACCACTGGTTTTAATGTGTATTGAAATCCACATCGTAGAAAAGGCAGTAAACTCATGCCTTTGAGTAATAGCAAAAACTTGGGAACAAAAATTATTCTAGATTAAAAGTATTAACACTTTTATATCTAGAGAGCTGGATATACAGATTGGACAGAAATGTTTTTAACACGAGAAACTTTAAGTCTATATCTAGAAGACAACCAAAGGAAATTTAAAATTTTAAACTCGTCACTGATAATAGCAGCAGTGCTTTACCAGGGCTAGATTAACAGCTTATATAGACCTTTACAACTTGCATTTACTTTCTTAAACTCTTTTAACTTATAGAAACTTCAAACCTTTTCTTTCCATCCAATCATTTTCCAAAAGACAGGAGTGATTGATTTTTGAGAGCAAAAGTGATTGATTTTTGAGTTACAAAGAAAGTTGCTTTAAATAAAGGACTACTAAAGAGTTACACTAAAACCTGTTTTGTGAGTTTCTTTCTTTTGGTGTGAAGTCTGTCAGCAAGATAAACTGTGTCTGCCTTTCTCAGCTGGAGACCTGGATTTAAAGTGAGGCCTGACTTTTAAGTATGAAATGACTTGACCAAGCTGCTGTAGCCTTGGGGAAGGAGCTGGGATCCTGCCACAGCCTGATAAAACTGGTTAGCCATCAACACCTTCAGAGATGTGAAAAGGATAAATTATAGCAGGAAGTATAATCCAAATTTCCTACATATCAATTAAAGTGACAGACACTTAGTGCCAACTGTGTGGTCACCCTAGGCTCATGCCATCTCAATGGCTTCATTAGGGAGCAGAGGTCATAGGTGTCACATAGCTGTCACATAGTCACACAAAACAGCATTACATCTCAGCTGCTGCACATAACAGCATTGGCCTTCCACTGCCAGGCAAGAAAGGTTTGAGAGATTTTCCTGTGGAGGAGGAATTTGGGGAAACTGATACACCTTAAGGAGGCAGAGTAAAGCAGTCAACCCAATGGTAGCTATATTTTCAGGAGAGTCCTGGTAACAGACTGCGTGGAGCAGTTCTTGCCCAGTGGTTAGAGCCAGCAGAATTCAGGTGTAGTCTTCTATGCACCACAATCTTCTTTGGAGACCCTAGGGTCACTGAGAGGAGTTGGGATTTCTGTCCATCACAAGAAGCCTTTACAATAAACACTTTAAATGGCATATTCATCAGAGCTCTAAAAAAAAAAAAGAGTTCAAGGAGCATTATCTATAAAGTATACCTAAGAATCGTCTATTTTTAGTTACTTGCTTTAGTCTTAACCTTGAAGACATATACAGCAGGCTAAATGTTTGAGAGGCTCTACCAGAAGCTGACTGAGACAGATGCAGATATTTACAGCCAAGCATTGGACTGAGGTCGGGGACCCCTATGGAACAGTTAGGGAAGAATTGGGGGAAATGAAGGGAATGGCAATCCTTTAGGAAGAAAAACAGTGTCAACTAACCTGGACGGCTGGGAGCTCCCAGAGGCTGAGCCACCAACCAAAGAACACACGGGCTGCTCCATGGCCCCTGGCACATATATAGCAGAGGATTACCTGGTCTGACCTCAGTTGGAGATGATGCACCTAACCCTCTAGAGACTTGATTGACTAAGAAACAGGGATGAGAGGTGAGGTGAGAAGGTTGGGTGAAGGGGGCAGGGGTAGGGTAGCACTCTCTCAGAGGCAAAGAGGAGGAGGAATGGGGTAAAGAACTCTGGGAGGCAGGCTGGGAATGGAGGCAGCATTTGGAATGTAAATAAAACAATTGAAAAAGAAAGAAAAGGGATTAAAAGAAGAAATATGAGAAACATTAGCGATGAGAGATTAGGGATCATTTGCTTGTGAGATGCAAGAAATTATTACAATATGCAAGGATTTGGAAATCAAGTGTGCTATCTTTGGCCATTGAACTGTACTGAAGCCAAGCTGTTTGCAGTAACTTAGTGAGGCTTTTAATGAAATCTCCGAGTCTGAGGATCAAAGAAGAGAGGGTCACAAAACAAACTTTTCTGGAGGGAAGGTTCCAATAGGTTCTGAGGGGAAGCTGAGAGACAGAGTGGTGTGGAAAATCGTTGTTAGGGACAAGCGTTTCAAATGAAAACTGTGCCTGAGGGAAGAGTCCAATATCCTAGAGGCTATGACTGAGTAGAGAAGTGGTGGCACTGCAGGTCCTAGGAAGCAAGAGAACTGCAGGAAGGAGCTGAGAATAAAGGCTGAAGAGAGGCATCAAGTGTCTTAGCAGGTACTTGCCCATGTGGTGGAGCTCTGGAGGATGGAGGAGGCTCCAGGAGGCAAAGAGAGGACACTTACCAAGTAGGCAGGGAGAGACGGATGTTTGGAGCAGGTAGAGGGAAGAAGTGGCAGAAAAGACAGATTCTAGAATTTAGATTTCAAATGTTATTCCCTTTTCCGGTTTCTCCCCTCCCAGAAAACCCCTAACCCATCTTCCGTCCTCCTGCTTCTATGAGGATGTTCCTCCACCCAACCCACTCCCACCTACCCTCCCTCGATTCCCCTACACTGGGGCATCTACGGAGCCTTCATAGGAACAAGGACCTCTCCTCCCATTGATGCCTGACAAGGCCATCCTCTGCTACAAATGCAGCTGGAGCCATGTGTATCCCTTGGTTGGTGGCTTAGTCCCTGGGAGCTCTGGGGTGTCTGGGTGGTTGATATTGTTGTTCTTCCTATGAGGTGGCAAACCCCTTCAGCTCCTTTAGTCCTTTCTCTAACTCCACACTCAGTCCAATGGTTGCCTGCTAGAATCTGCCTCTGTATTTGTAAGGCTCTGGCAGGGCCTCTCAGGTGACAGCCATATCAGACTCTAAAGCCTTTTTTAAAATTATCCTGATTTGAAGATAGGTAGAAAGGGAGGTCTAAACACATAAAGTCCAGCCAAAAGCCCTTACCCCACAAATGAACCTGAGGATTGGAACACACGAGCGCACACTGCACACACACATACACACACAACCATAAACACACTCTCAGCTCTGAGTAGCAGTCAGGTTCAGCTTTGCCTGCTGCCTATAAGATCACAGAAATAGGACACTTATCTCAAAAACAATCACCAGACCACAGTAGATGGTCATACTATACAAAAGTGGATTCTCTTGAGAAGGGTTTTATTTTAGATACAAGGGAGAGAACAACCAGAGACATCAGGAAAACTAAGCATATGGTCAATAGAACTGACAGAGGTAATGAAAGGAGATAGGAGAGGGGAGAGCCAGAGAGAAGAGGGAGGGAAGAGGAGGCCAAGAGGATCAAGACACTTTAATCCATATCTTGAGGAAAGACACACCTTTAATCTAGGCCACAGCTCCTGCTGAAAGCCTATAAAAGGACACGTGAGAAGGAAAGATTTGTTGCTTGTAAATTTCATTATTTGTACTCCAACAGTTATTGAGTGTGTGTGTGTGTGTGTGTGTGTGTGTGTGTGCGCGCGCGCGCGCGCGCGTGCGCTGGGGTAGGGGGAGATTCATTCCTCTGGAGAACCCTGACTAATACAGATGAAGATGTAATCACTCTGCCTGCCATTTACTACTACGCCCACCCCCTCTACAATGGACTCTTATCTCTATGGTACTGCAAACCCAAATAAACTCTCCAATAAATTGCTTTAGGTCGTGGTGTCTAACACAGAAACAGAAAATGAACTAATACATAATCTTATACTTACCCACACTAATAACCATTGTGAATATTTGGCTGGTACAATATAGGATTAGTGCTGATAAAGCAGTTCTGGTTTCTCAATTATAAAATATCCTAATCAGGGAACAATATTTAGTTTAGCTCAGGCACCCTGATCTCTAGGTCTAAGGAACCATTTTCCAAACTACACATTCAACTCTACCATATCCAAGACCCACTTGAACATTGTGAATATTTCATGTGAAACACACACACACACACACACACACACACACACCTGATCTTAAAAAATACTAAGCAAATAACATAAGGAGCTTAAACCCAAATGTACTGATACAAGAAAAATGAAAAGCCAAGGCAACATAACTCCTCTAAAATTTACTATTCCTATAATGATAGCTTTTAGTGATTTATGGTTAGATGAAATCTTAGACAAAGAATTAAAAAGAATGCCCATCCCACTAGGTGAGAATAAGACCATGACCACAATTTTTGAGCCAAATTTGAAGCCGGCTTTATTAAATATTAAACAATAGACACTGGCCAGGTTGATACCCTAGATTCCCAGAGCATGGCCACAAATTACATTAGTCAGGTCCTTATAAAGGCAAAACCTGCAAGGCTATGATCCTTTCTGCCTTGGTCCTATCGGGCACAATCATACATCCTGATATGCCTCCTGCCTACGTACCTCCTGCCTATTTGTGATCAAGCACATCCTGTGCAGTTGGGGCAACTAACCTTGTTTACAAAAGTAAAATCATGCGGCTTGTTATCTTACATGAACAACAAATAGCTCCCAGAATTCCAGGAAGTTATCTGTCCTTGGACAAGTAGGGTTTATAGGTTATAGGCATTTTTGTTTTATAGTTCTCTTAAGCACAGTGATTTAAACTTAAGGCAAAACTTTAGCTCTCAAATTTGATTATAAGTATGTTCAAAGAAATAACATCAGCTCTTGGTAGAGGACCAAAGAGAAGAACGAAATCAGGAAAGTGATGCAAGATCTGAAAGAATTCAATAAAGAACCACACTAAAGAAAACCCAAACTGAAATGCTAGAAATGTAAAGCATTGTAAAACAGGATTCACAAGATTTCTACAGGATTACAGATGACCTTGCTTGGTCAAGTCAGAAAGGAATGTTTGCAGAGATAATCTGCCTCCCAAAATAATTTGTCTTGATTCAAGCACAGAATTCCAGGGAAGAAGCTAGAGAACTGCATATAGTCTACATGGCTGCAACAACCTCCCCATTTTCGATCGTCCCATGCTGGCCCTATAGAGTTGCAGCCAGCCCTTCCCCTTTACAGCCACTTCTTTTCCCACAGGAGAGTGTTTGTCCTCTGAAAAAAAATTCCAGCCTGCTTAGGTCAGAAACCTGTCTCTCTTAAGCCTTCTGGCCCCTTACATTTCCTCAGAAACACAACATTTAGTGCTAAAATCTAAGAGAGAAATCTGGGGTCTTTGCTCCCAACACCAGCTGGGGGTGGCGCCATCATCTTTGTCTACTCTTGGGACCTGTTTTCTCACAGCTTCTAGGTGTACTGCAGGTCTTTGTCAATGAGACTTTGGGCTCTTGGGGCTTTATGGGAGTCCTCCCCTCTTTTATTGAAAATAGATTCCTTTACTCATACAATATAACCCGATCACAGTTTCCTCTCCCTCTACTCCTCCCAGTTCTGCCTTGCCTTCCTTCCCATCTGGATCCTTTTCTATGTCGCCTTAGAAAATAACAGGCTTCTAAAAGATAACAACAAATATAACAAAATAAAATATAATAAGATAAAACAAAAAGTCACATTGAGACTGAACAAGGCAACCTACTGGAAGAAAAAGAGTCCCAAGAGAAGGCACAAGAATCAGAGACCCATTCATTTACACACTCAGGAGTCCCATAAAAACACTAAGCTGAAAGCTATTATATATATAATATATGTAGAGGACTGGTTGGAGACTCATATAGGCCCTGTGAAAGTTGCCTCAGTCTCTGTGAGTTTAAATGAACTTTGTTTGTTCAGTTGATCCAGAGGGCCTTGTTCTCCTGGAGGCTGAGTCCTTGAAAGACACTGATGATTCTGACTGTGGTGACCATGCTCATCCAGCACCTTTGCTGAGTCCCTTTAAGTCCACCTGACCGTACACCTGCCTGCCTGTCACTCTCATGAACTTCTCTCCTCCACTATCTCACCTTCTCTTAGAAAATATTTACATTTTTCTTCTCCCATATCTGTTTTCTTCCAGCAGTCTATCCTCCAGATAAGGGGCTAATTCTCTATCTGACCAGACCACACATCCAACACAGCCAAATGTCAGGACAAGGAAATTCATGGGACTTAGAAGTGCCCTGATTAGGTTTCAGGGAGGCAAACTTCTCTCTGTCTTAAGACTCACTCAGATCAGGGGCTCCAGGAATCCTCCTCTATCCCATCTTCAGACTTGCTCAGTCAAGAGTTGTAGGAATTTCCAGGGCCCCATAGTCTCTTAAACTCTGAAAAATATGAATTTAGGGATACCCCTCCTACTTCTCAGGTCTGTTCAGTTAATCCCAAACTCAAGGGACACCCCAAGGGGTCTGGATTTTGGCCCCTGTCTTTATTTTGATATGGATACCTGCTATGGTTCCAAATTGTCTGGCCAAAAGACACTCCTTTAGCCTGTTTGTGGAATTACATAAAGGAATTCCAATTATGAGAACTGAGACCAATGACTCTTCTTTACTTTTCAATGCAAATATGGTCTCAGTGTGCACTGGGCAAAGTCAACTGTTGACCAGAATCACTTTGATTTTAGTATCTTAATTGATTTAAATAACTTCATAAAATTGAATGGACAATAGTCTGAAGCCCCTTAGAAAGAAGGCTTTTTTGTTCTCTGGGCCAAACCTTTCTCTATTACTCTTGCCTTGCTTGTCAAGTTTTCTTCTGCCTCTGAAATCTTGGTTCCAACCAGCAAAAAGCCAATGTCCCCCTGTCCTCCAGTTTCAACCCTGCAGATGACCCTTCACCTTAAAAGTACCCTACACATCTTCTACCAGCTCCTACACCAGCTCCCTCGATCCTTTCCAGCCACCCCCCCCATCTTCTCCTTCTCTTCCATATCACCTCTATCCCTTGAGGCAGATAACAGGATGGCCTCTCTGTCTATTTCCACATTTTGTTCACCATAGTTGATATGGACCACATGGAGAAAAAAATTATGGTCCTTCTCAGAAAAATGTTTACATTACGGAAGAAAATGTGTCAGACTGTGCCAACTTTACTCATATGGCAGGGCATTTATTACATACTTACAGGCACTGTAACAGCAGATTAAAAAATCATATATCTGAAAGGTAGCCCAAGACTACGTTAGAGAGGCTCTACCAGGTAAATAAACAATCTGCAGGGGGAGGAGATACAATGCCCACAGGCAACTTCAACTCGAAGTACCTGGCAAATGGCATGGTGACTCAACACTTTCAATTGTAAGTACTTGCCTAGCAGAAGGCATATAACAAAATATTCAAAATATTTAACTTTTGAATGGTAAACCTTTAAAAGTTAGAAGAAATAACTCAGAGCCCATCAGAGAACCATAGCCCCTTTTTAAACTGAATTCAGGATGCTGTCACTAAACTTACCATTGTAGACCCAGAAACCCCAGAAGGAACCTTCTGTCACCATATCCATTTCATGAAATACCAGCCCCTGCCATTAGATGCAAATTCAAAGAACTAGAAAGGTTCCCCTGATACTCCAGAATGAACCCCTTGAAACCATGTTTAAGGTCTTTAACAACAGAGATGACAAGAGACAGAGAGAGAGAGACAGAGAGAGAGAGAGAGAGAGAGAGATAGAGAGAGAGAGAGAGAGAGATAGTAAAATGGTAATATGAATCAGATTGAAAAGCTCAATTTTGGTCCTGGCCTGGAAGAATACCACCCCCTCTCTCCCATGACTCTGCACTCAGATGCAAGTTCCTGCTGAGCTCCTGCTTCAAAAACTAAGTCAGACCATTGAATAAGAGACAGCCCAGTCCCTGTCCCCTGAATCTGGTATACCCCATATGTAGGAAATAGGGACACTGGAAGGTGGACTATCCATGGGGACTTCTTGAGGCTCCCTTACATGTGTCACATACCGATAGCACCCATAGCATATACCCATAACATTAATATAATATACAAGTTAAACACCCCTGCCTGGAGAATCTGCCAGCTTGTTTGAACTCAGGGTAATAGGGACAATGATAGGGAGATAAATCTCTTTTGTCCTGGACACAGTAATTTCTGTTTCTCTGCTAACCAAATGGCATGGAACCATGTTCCCTTCCCTTTTTACAACTGTTGGAGTGCCTGGGGTCCCTATACATCCCAGAAGCACCGCTTCACTCTCCTATCAATCTGGATCCTTATTTCTAACACATTCATTCATAGTTACAGCAAATTGACCCCTACATTTCCTAGGATAAGACCTCACCACCAAAATAAAAGGCTCCTTTCACATGAGCCTCCTACCTCATGTAGAAACAACTTCCAACTTTTTCTTAACAATGGGACCAGGCTCAGGTGGTAAGATAGCATCTCCTAAACCCTTTCTCATCCTATGTCACCCTCTATTCACCCGACAACATGTGACACTGCTGATCCTTCCATAGCCTCATCACTCTGTCTCTGTCTCTCTATAAGACCCCCTCCTCCTATATAAGACAAGTACAATACTATCTATCCACAAAACATGAAGAGGCCTAATACCCCAACCCCCAATTCATCAAATCCTCTGGAAGGACTCCTAGTTCCCACATCCTACCCTCATAACTCATCTATCCTGGAAGTAAAAAATCAAAACAAACAAACAACAAAAGCAACCGAAAAACAAACAGAAAACTAATGGGTTCTTCTTCCCATTCCAAGACTCTAGAAAATTCAACAAAGGTATAGTCCCCATCCCAGTAGTCTCCAACCATCCTTTCATCCCTCCCTCCCAGCATGGCCTAGTTTTCAATTGTTTACTTAAAAGATACCTTTTTTAATGTATTGGACAGTCCTATGCCATGGCTTCCAGGACATCCTTCTTCTTTTATCAAGCCCTGCAAAATGACCTAGGTTGCCTCTTCCTTTTTCCTAGTTTCCTTCTGCAATATGTAGATGGCCTTATCCTCTACAGCCTTACCCATAAAGACAAGCTTTGTCAATCCACACCCATCCTCAGTGCTCTGAGTTCCTGGAACTATTAGGTGTCCAGACAACAGGCACAGGTTTGTACCCACACTGTTCACTACCTAGGCCACTTCTTCTCTCTAGGAGCATCTCCATCCCCACTTCTTGGACTCAGGAGCTGGTAATGGACCCCTTACCCCAGACAAACAGAGAACTCATGGCTTTGCTAAACCTTTTAACCTTTTTCCAGATATGATGTTATATATGATTCTTCATATATAACACACTCCTTCTATGAGGCCTCTAAAAGTCCTGTAGAGGAATCTCTCCTGTCTCCTCAGTCTCACCAGAGGCCCACAGACCAGTTTAAATCCTCCATGTACCCTGAAGTTTCTGGATACCCTCAGACCCTTCTTTCTTTTCCAATTGAATCAGACACAAGAACTAACAGTCAAAAGGCAGGAGATACGTTTTCTCCTGTAGCTCATTTGTCAAAGGAACTGGATATGGCCATGAAAGGCTGGCCCTTATGCTACAAAGCTTGGCTGCCCTCACTCCTGATTCCAGAAGCTGACACTATTTTTCTCTACATCCTGTGCCATGTATTCAATTCACATTCACCCAGGGATCTTCTAAATCATCAAGCCTTCCTCTCCCTATCCCAGTCTTGGATACAGATCCTCCACATCATTTGTAGTCCCTAAACAGTGGGTCAAAAAAAGCTGTGAAAATGATGGTAGTTCCCTCATTCCTGCCCCACCCTACAGGTGTAGTAAGATGCTGCTACAGGAGCTTTCAAAATGCCTGTTCCTGTAAATAGGGTACCACTACACCTCTTCAGCCTGCAGCTGTCACAGGAGCTGTTGATGGTGGTGCATCTCCTTTCCTGTCTCAGCCTACAGCCTTGGTGAAGCACCATCACAGGAGCTGTCTATATTGGCAGCACCTTCTCTCCAGCCTTGACAAACAGCTCCACAGAGATGGTACCTCAGTCAAAGCTGCCTGCATCTGTGAAGGACTTCCCATTCTAACCCAAAAGGGTTGAAGAAAAGCAACCAATCCCTGAGTAGGAAAACTCACCAATCCCTGAGCAGGAAAATCCACCAATCCTTGAGTTTTCCATGCTCAGGACTTGAAATCCCACCATGCCTCAATCTGGAAATCTCTGCTCTGAAAATCTCCCCCCACCAAGAAACCCTATATGAGCCCCATGCTATTCAGTCTCAGGAGCAGTACTGGGCACTACTCACCAAGATCATTCTTTTATAGACTCTCTTAATAGTTCACACCTAGCTGAATTCCTCTTCCTCTGAGGAGAAACCTGGTAAATGAGATCCTGAAACAGGCTTTACTGGGTTGGAAAATAACCTTCTTGGGCTATTCATGGGGTGCCTCAGTAATAAGAGGGGACATGAGTCATTCTAGTAACCATTGTATTTTATTAATTTTTTTAAACATATAACAAAACAATGTCTTTTCTTTCATAAAAGTAATTTAACAAATTTAAGTTTCCACAATTATCAGTTTAGGAAAATAAAGAGAGGAAAAATATTAATGAAAAGTTGACAAAAGGGAAACTTCATGCATAAGATAAATGAATAAATGTATACTATGTATTTGTCTGCCCAGCTATGACAGCTGCTGTCAGAGGTCCTCAGCTGAATAATGCATAATTCAAAAGATCCTCCAGCTCTTTCTTGCTCAAAAGAGGGATTTTGGCAACTTCAAAGTAGGTCCTGCAAAAGGAAGAGTGTTCTGCTTAGAGGAAAATAAGCCAGAGAAAAACAGGTTCCACAGGAGAAATGTCACATTCGAGCCTCTGGCTTCCTATCGGGCTTTAACTGTAGAGTGGAAAGGAAGGTGTAAAGTTACTGAATCCTCTTTTTTAAAAAGTGAGATTTGTCTAGGCCCACTGTTTAAAGGTTTCTAATGAATGAGTATAAACTCCACTTTAACTGTAGTTTGGTACTTACTCTTCACAATACTTCTCATACACATTCTTGAGCACAGTTTCGGATCGGTGGTTCAGCAAATAGTTTAGCTTCCTGACCACGATATGGAGTTCTGCCATTTGGTAGCCAGTAGAATATTCCAGTGTAGGAACCTGACAAAAAGAAGAATGAACATTAACTTCTATTATTGGAAGTATACCCTAACTCGAACTATGCTTTTCAAGTCCAAACATCCCTTTTCTGGTTTAGACAGGGAGATACTCAAAACATTCCAAATACTCATACAGTACAGAGACTAACTAAACATTATAAGCTAGCACCTAAAAGAATAAGTTTTAAACACAAACTTCCAAGATGATTATGTTCAAGTGTTATCACTTATGTTAGCCCTAATTAATTAGTTCTAATTAGTTATTGGATGCTAAAAGCCACCAAAGACCAAAGAAAAGGTTTTAAAATTTTACCCCAAACATATACTCATTTCTTTAGTGCCTCACATCTTTTCAGTTCATACTTTGTCCACATTAAATATCTCCTCTCACAAGTTTCTACTCATCTTTCAAGACTGAGCTTAAAAATTACTCTTGTGGTGTGGACAGAGATGAAAGTGGACAGAAAGGATGCTAAGGATGGAAAGTTTTAAATGAAGATGGAGGTAGGGGTGCAGGAAAGCAAATGTAAGGGTGGTAGTTAACTAAAACTAATAATGTACGAAAAAGTCAGATAGAAACCCAGTATGCTGTGAGCTAATGTTAAAATATAATTTAAAAAAGACTTTGAACAACAACAAAAGAGTATTGAAAGCTGCAAGGAAAACAAACAAAAACAAAAACTGAAGTCATGTATAAATGAAAATCCATGAGAATAACAGCTAACCTCTCAATGAAGATTTGAAAACCAGAAGAGCCTGGAATAAGGCATGCAAATTCCTGAAAGACCATGATTGTCCATCTTGACCATACTCAAAAATATCTGCTATAGTTAAAGGAGAAAGACAGACTTTCCAAAAATACAAACATCTTTAAAAATATCTTCAACGAAGCAAATGTAAAGGAAATGTAGGGACGACATGTTGGGCTGTAAAGAGCAATGGACACAGCCAAGAGACAGAGGACAGAAACACAAAGCCGTAATTACTAAGACACACAAGCAATTCCAGAATCAGCAACACAATGGCGCAATTAACACAAACATTTCAAAAGTAACTTTAAGTATTAATGACCTCAATTTTCCAATGAAAAGACACTGGCTGGCTGAACAGAAGAAACTAAAATCCGCCTATCTGTTGTCTTCAGGAAATACAGCTTTAAAAGTAGCCACTACTTTGAATTAAAGATAGACAAAATTACTCTAACCAAATTGAAGTAAGAAGCAAGGAAACATTATTATTCTAATACTTGACAACAAAGACTCCACAATAAAAGGAATCAGAAAAGATAAAGAAGAACAATTCTTTCTAATCAAGGGAACAGTTAACAACAACAACAACAAAAAGACATTACTATCATCTATATGCATCAAACCCTGGAGTTCACAATTCATTTAAAAAGTTACTGCTGGATTTAAATACAGATTAACTTCAACCCAATAAAGATAATGATAGGCGGCTTCAATATTTCACTTTCTCCAATAGACAAGTGATCTGCACAAAAATAAACAAAATTATTAGAAATAAATGACAACATAACCAAACACAGAAATATACAGAGTATTTGTTCTACCCAAACACTAACATCAAACAGATATATACAGAGTATTCTACCCAAACACTACTCAGTAGCACAAGGAAGCTTCTCTAAAATAGGTCATATCCTGGGGCACAAAACAGATCTTTAAAAATTCGAAAAGATTGAAAGCATTCTTTGTATCCTATCTAACCACAATGAAACAAAACTTAAAATTGACAGCAAAAGCCAGGCAGTGGTGGCACATGCCTTTAATCCCAGAGCTTGGAAGTTAGAGGCAGGTGGATTTCTGAGTTCGAGGCCAGCCTGGTATACAGAGTGAGTTCCAGGACAGCCAGGGCTATACACAGGAACCCTGTCTCGGAAAAAAAATTGACAGCAAAAAACTCTCTAATAAATATACAAAGTCAGAGATATTAAGCTACTCATTGCTTAATGATTAATGAGTCAAAGAAGATATCAAAAAGGAAAACACTTCTTAGAACTAAATACAAAATGAAATGACAACACAAGAAAACCTCTGGGATGTAATGAAAGTAGTCCCACAAGGTAAATTTATATCTTTAAGTGTCTATATTTAAAAAATAAAAAAACAGAAAGAGCATAAATAAATATCTTACTGATAAAACTCAAATTTTTGGAAAAATAAGAACTAAAACCAAATCCAGTTGATGGCAAAAATAATAAAGATCAGAGCAGAAACCAATGAAAAATATAAAAAAGCAATACAAATAATTAACAACTTAAAAACTGGTTTTGGTTTTTTGTTTGTTTATGTTTTTTTAGAAGATAAGATTGGCAGGCCTTTGGACCAACTAATCAAAATAAAGAGAGAACCTGAATTAATAGAATCAGAAATGAAAGGGAAATACATACTACAGTGGATACCAAAGAAATTCAGAATGTTACTGGGCACATATTTTTTTTTAAAAAACCTGGGCTCTATTAAGCTGGAAAACGTAAAACGAATGGGTGAGCTTCTATATTCAGCCAAACAACTAAAATTAAACCAAAAAGTCAACTATCTGAATAGATCCATAACAAATAAGAAATTGAAATAATAATAAAAAGCCTCCCAGCACCCCCTCAAAAAGGTCCAGAGCCACATGGATTCACCAATGGAATTCTACCAGACATTCATAGATCTACAACTAATCTTTCTTAAAAATATTCAAAACAATAGAACCAGAAGGAGCACTCTCCAATTACTTCTATGAAAGCAGTAACACTCAAGTACACAAACCAGGTAAATATACAATACAAAAAAGCCAATATCCCCAATGAACGTACTCAAAAATACTCAATAAGATACCTGCAAAAAGGATATAGACATACATCAAAAAGGTTACATACTGTGACCAAATTTAACTCATCCCTGAAATGAAAGGACTGTTCAACATTTGCAAGTCAATAAAAGCTGAATAAGCCTTTTACAAAAGCTAACTAACACATCTTCAGGATAAAAGCCCTCGAGCAGGCAGCACTTCAGGGGGGGTGGGAGTTGAATGACCTTTTCACAAGGGTCACACATCAGATATTTACCTTACTATTTATAACAGTAGCAAAATTACAATTATGAAGTGGTAACTAAGTGGCAACCATGTCAGAGGCACTGTATTAAAAGGTCACAGCATTGGGAAGGTTGAGAAGCACTGACTCAGAGAATGTAGGGCTGGAAGGAACATACATTAATACAATAAAAGTTATATATGAGAAATCATAGCCAACATCATCCTAAATGAAGAAAAACTTGAACAATTTCACTGGCATCTGAAATGAAACAGGTATGTCCACCATTCCAACTCATTTTTAATATTGTACACAAAATGCTAGCTAGAGCAATAAGACAAAAAAAAATACAGGGATACAAGTGAGGAAATAAAATGTCAAACTATTGTTATTTGCAGATGATATGATAGTATATATTAGAGAATCTAAAAATTCTACAAGAAAACTTCTAGAAATGTTAAATTCAGCAATATGGTACAATACAGAATCAACTTTTAAAAATCAGCAGTTTCCCTAACACTAGTAACAAACATCACAGAAAAGGAGATTATGTATACTTTCATTTACAATGTTTTAAAAGAAAACAATGTGTCAAAAAACAAACCTAGCCAAGGAAGTAAAGAACGCTACAATGAAAACTTTACATCTCTGAAGAAAGATAAAAGAAATAGACACTAGAAAATAGAAAGATATGGCATACTCATGGATTGGTATAATTAATTTTGTGAGAACAACTCATTTTACTAAAGCTATTTACAGATTCAGTGCAATCCAAATCAAAATCCCCAATCTCATTCTTCACAGAAACAGAAAAATAAAAATCCTAAAATTCATATGAAACCACAAAAGACCCCAGAAAGCTAAAGTAATCCTGAGAAAAAGAACACATTGAAGGAATTACCTTGAAGGTATTAACATATATAATAGAGCATAAAATCAATATGATACTGGCACAAAAACAGACATATAGACAAATAATGATATTGGAGACACAAATATGAGCATGCATAACTTCAGCCACTTAATATTTGAAAAAGATGCCAAAAACATAAACCAGAAGAAAGAAGACATCTTCAAAAAATGATTCTGGGAAAACTGACTGCCCACATGCTGAAGAATACATTTAACCCATACTTATCACCTTGCCCAAAAGTTAACTTCAAATGGATCAAAGACCTAAACATGAAATCTAGAACACCAAGACTTCTAGAAAAAAAGGGAGGTAACACTGTATACAGTAAAAGTGTCTAGAAAAGAACTTCCTGAATAGGATTCTACTTGCCCCCCAAGTTAAGGCCAACAATTGACAATGTGACTTCATAAAACTAAAAAGTTGCATAAATTAAGAAATAATAACCTGGAAGAAGAGGAAGCCCACAGAATGGAAGATAATCTTTGCCAGCTATAATCTAACAGATTAACATCCAGAATATGTAGAGAAGTCAGAAAACAACTAGTCAAAAACAAATGCCTCATTCAAAAAAATGGACTTGGGACAAGAACAGAGTATTCTCAGAAGAAGAAAAAAAGTTTAAGAAACACCTCAAAAATGTTCACCATCCCCAGTAATTAGGGAAATGGAAATAAAACAATTTTGAGATTTAATCTTACCCCAGCTGTAATGCAAAAGATTGAAACATGAAACACTTTAAACTGCTAGAAAAAAATGCAGTTGTTGGCTGTTCACCTGTCTGTGGATTTCTCAGCATTCAAAGGCTTACTAATCAAGAATAGCTCAGAATTTCTAAATAAGAGGTCTTAGAAATGGTTCAAAAAGTGCATTATTAGCATATTGTCTCTACTTTGATTATATGTTATACATCTGTAAGAATCCAAAGTTTTCAAAGTTACTTTTCTCTAAATTGTTTTATAAAATTGAGGGAAGGACCAAGTATGAATTTTATTAGCTGTCTACAAGTGTTTGGAGACTTTCTACTTGAAAGGTAGCAATATAGACATGGCCTGTTATCCACATGGACAGAGAGTCTTGCACTAGCCTATAGTCTCTGGGTTAGTGTTTCTCAAACTCTAGTCTAACAAGCACCTTAAGAAGCCGGCTCTTCTAAGGGGATTGCCAGGGACAGGAATGGAATGGGGTAAAGGATAGAGCCCACCATAGCCCTTGACAATCACAGTGAGTTCACATTGGTCTGTTTTGCAATTTTGGCATTTGTGGGAGGCTCTATTTAAAACAATTAGTGCTATAGGCTAAGAAAATATAAACATTTGAAAGCAATTACTATAATTACTTGCCCATATGTTGTTCAGGTGTTAAGCCACAGGAATGCAGGAGTTCTGTTACATGAACATCCCACAGTCCTAATTTTCTCCCTATCTCTGACTCCTCATCATAAACATTTACTTCAAGGAGTTTTTGTGCATGTGTGTGTGTGTGTGTGTGTACCTGTGTGTATACATGCACAAGTCATAGGAGAATTTTCAGGTATCCTGCTCTATCATTGTCCACCTTATTACTTTGAGACAGAGTGTCTCACTGAACCTCAAGCCAGGCTAGCAGTCAGCAAGTTCCCAATGATTCCCTTATTTTGACACCCCTACCTCCCCCAACACACACACACACACACACACACACACACACACACACACACACACACATGACTAGTGGCACAGTCAAGCCTGGTTATATGTAGCTTTTTACATGGGTATTGGGGATTTGAACTTAGAACTTAGTGACTGAACCACCCCATCCATTTACACAGTCGTTGAGATTCCTCATAAAGAGGGCCAAGACGAAGGAGGCTGCAGCTAGCTTTGAAGGCCTCTCTTCAATATATTCATATTCCTGCAGGGTCATCTCACAGATGTAGCGGGATAAGGTTAGTGTCTTCATGCTAACATGGATACACTAAAGGAAACAAGAAAAATGGTTAGCAATCAATTCAGAAAAACAGCAGCAGGATTAAGACTCCCTTTCAAGTTATCTCATCCCTAGTCCACATGGATTGAACAATGTACTTCTCCTGCTACTATCAGCCCTTTGGCAGACTCCTGTCTACACAAATGCAGACACTCTAGAAGAAGCTTATGATACTGGCAAGGCTCCTAAACTACCAAGTGCCTCTTCTTGCTAT
This sequence comes from Apodemus sylvaticus, assembly GCF_947179515.1. Taxonomy (NCBI): domain Eukaryota; kingdom Metazoa; phylum Chordata; class Mammalia; order Rodentia; family Muridae; genus Apodemus; species Apodemus sylvaticus. The sequence continues at coordinate 13,412,813 of NC_067495.1, read as the reverse complement.
AGTAGTCATCCTTTGATGGGTCAAAGTCTCTCAACTGTGTCTGTGTCTCTGCACATAGTTCTACTCTAGGAGATGGTTCAGGCTCAAAAACACTGTTCCTTCTTATGTCTGAAAAAATTTTAACTTATAATACACATAAAAACATGCATAAAACAATTGAAGGACAATTAATAATTATAACCTGATCTTCCCCTACAACCAATATTCAACTAAGGAAAATAAGATTGCCAACATTTCCTCAAACTGTATTCATCCTCTCCTGATCAAAGAATATTTTTACCTTACCCCCTACTTTGCCCCTATTCCAAAACCGTATAGCTATGCCACAGAAATCTATGATGTACCCCTACCCCAAGTATCTGATAACCTTTCACCTAGAAGTCTGTCAGACACTTGGGATATAGAAAAATAATCCATAAATCAAAATAACTAAGCTGTGTCTCCTTGTTACCGAAGCATATCTACGCAGAAAATTATATGCAGTGGGAATATTGATTTCAAAGTTGAGAGTTTTCAGCATGTGGCGTTCCAAGGACAACATGTCATTCTTCTGATAAAGATCTTCTTCACAAGTGTACAAGAACTCTGACAGAGAAGGGGGATATGATTCCTGTGGATAGAAAGAGACACAATCATCCATGTATACATTCCTTTAGTCTCTAATTATGATAAAAGGAAAATAGTGAAAGAAGCGAGGGATAAAGAGTTGACCACATTTCTAGACATAGACTTTCAGGGCAGATCTGAGCCAGTTTTAGTTCATCTGAATGGCTCAACAGAAAGAAAAAAAGAAAACAAAAAAATTCTCTGACCTAAATTCTACCAATATCAAGCAGAGGGTAGGGCTAAAGGTTATGGGCACTTACAGTGCTAAAAAACAGCCTAACATGTAATAGCACTGGAGAGTAGGAATGGGCCTTCCTGATGGGTGAGAATCAGAACTCAGAATAGAAAGAGCCAAAGCCTTCTAGGAGAAAGCAATGGAAGGAAGTCAAAGAAGGATAAGCTAGAGACAGAGAAAATATACATGGCAGGATGGGGAGGAGCTGGGAGTTCAAGTGTGCTATGAATCCCACTGTGCCGAGAGTGCCTTTCTATCCCTGTTCTCTAGAGATTGAACACTGGTTTGAGGAAATCATGAGGATATAAAAAACCCTTGATGTTTTTACTCAACCTAGGGCTCACTGTCCACTCCAGCTTTACTTTCCTCTTGACCTCCTTGCTGCCCTTCCTCTCTCCCTCTTCCTCTCCCTCCATTCCTCCTCCCCTTATGGAGTCATAAGGTCCACATACCCCCTAATTACTTGTTCCTTTTCCCACAATCATCCTAATTCCACACCTCCCTTAAAACTCTTTCGGCTCACCTGTGTTGTGATATTCCCCACTCTCGCTCCCTCCTCCCATGCTCCATCTTTACTTTCCTGTTTTTTTTTTTTTTCAGTTACTTCAGGATATATTCACAGCTGAAGATTTGGAGTTAAAAAAGCAGCAAATCATAGAACACATGGCATTTATCTTTTTTGTCTTGGGATATATCACTCAATATACTATTTTCTAGCCCCATTGATTTACCTCCAATTTTCATGATGCATTTTTTTCTTTACAGCTGAATAGCATTTCATTGTATATACATACAATTTTAATCATCCATTCAACTATTGAAAGACATTGAAATTGTTTCCATTTACTAACTATTCTGAATAGAGGCACATATGCATTGCTAAACATGTTATTTGTGAAGTAGGAATGTCAAGTCGTTATGATATCTACCAAGAAGTGGTATAGGTGGGTCATATAGTTTATTTGAAGCTTTCTGAGGATTTTCCAAGCTTAATTACAGAATGGCTGTACCAATTTTATTCTCACCAATAGCGAATGAGGGTTCCCTTTTCCCCATATACTAACATTTATTGTCAGTTGTTTTATAATGCTACACCAAGAGCCACAGATTACTTACCAAACTTCTCAGAACCAGGCAGGAGAAATCTCTTTTCAAGCTGTTGATCAGGACAGTCCAGAAGACTCCCAAGACAATATAAGCTATTGCTGTTATGCTTGGGTGTCTCCCAGAGATTGAAAGAATCTGTTCCTGAAGACATCACACACTTTGGAAACATACAACTTTGAATGGAGAATTTGAGATGGATCTGGCCTGAAATCTTCCTCCCTGAAGTCTAGGTTTCATAGTACCAGAAGCAATCAACAGTCTTACCCAGCTATGATACTTGTAAACCACAAGAATGGCATTCAGAGCACAATATCCCTAAGGTGCAATAGTGACGTTCATATCTTGGTGATAACCAACAGCTGTCTAGTTAGACTTAAGACCACTTACCTCAACAGGGAGAAAACAATGCCTGCTCCTAGAAACCTATCTAACTTCCCCAGGCTAGTGAGTTATTGATCTTAGAGAAGAGCCTACTATTGGTGCTTCGCTAAGGCAGCATAATTCCTAGCTGCATTCTAAAACTTATTCTTATACCTACAGATAAGTATAATTCCCACCTTTCACCAAAGAAGCTTTACTCTACAGCAGGTGGAGAGCATCAGAGAAAACCATAAATGGCCAAGATATAGAAAGCAAATGATAACGGGGTATCAACAGCCAGTTGGTATAACTACAAGAACAAGAACACCAACACCTAAGGCTTAGGAAACGTTGCAGGAAAGAGTGTAAAGATTGTAAGAGACAGGGCCAGGAAAACTGTTGTGAGATGAACCTAGAAATGACAGGAAGGATATATCACAACAATATGGCTGCCTAAACAAAACCTGAATGATGACAACACCAACTGGCATCATAATGTGGAAGCAGAAAACTTCACAAGCCCCACTTAAGGAATTACAGGCAACTAGTGACTGCTAAGAGAGGGAGAATTAACCTTTCTCAGAGATGGTCCCCTTATTTGATTATCCTATACCAAGTGGTCAGTCCTGAAATCATGTACATACAAGCAATATTAAATGAACTCTGCAGGTTGTATATTTATGTGTGTAGTACATAAACAATAATAAAGAAAAAGAGGCCATGAATTTGAAATGGAGTAATGGATGTGGGGGGAAGGGCAGAAGGAGGAAAGGAAATGGGTAAAGAATGTAATTACATTTGAATTAAATTTTTATAACTTAAAAATTCTCTTTCATGGGCTACAAAAATAGCTCAGCACTTAAAAGTGCTTTTACCTACTGTTATAGCAGAGGCCCTGACTTTGGTTCCTAGCATGTATATCAACCGGCTCACAGCTGCCTATAAATTCAGCTCTAGAGACACTCAACATCAATTACATGTATATCTGAACTCATATGTGCAGACTCCCACACAGATATATACACATTATTAGGAAATAAAAGAAAATTATTTTTTAAAAAGTCTTCTAGCATTTCTAAATCCCGTAAGGGGAAGCTATCCTTCCTCCACAGGCCTTAGTAGAATCTCTTCTGACCATAAGAAGAGGAATACTCCTGGTTCCAAAGCTCGGTTAAATGGACCCCATTGACCTCTTTGTCTTTCTTCTTACTCTACCTATGCCCAGCCTTGAAAGAAAGGTGTAGGACAGCATCTCTAAGGTGCACATAAGCAGGGAAGCAATGACATAGAGAGGGAGACACAGACAAGATAGAAAAAACATAGGTAGCAAGGGGAAAAGAGAAGAGAAAACACACACACACACTCACACACACACACACACACACTCACACACACATACACACACACACACACACACACAGAGAGAGAGAGACAGAGACAGAGACAGAGACAGAGACAGATAGACAGACAGACAGACAGACAGACATGGGAGCCAGCAGACACACCAAAAAAATAGCTCAAAAAATTTTGAACCTTAAAAAAAATACCTAGTAAAGTTGATATCTTCTCTTAAAACACTAGTTTGATACTACTAACATAATTGAAGGAAAACTTAAAGAGTTGAACAAGATCATTAAATACCTAAATAAAGGAAAAATGAGAGAGGTTAGCAAGATGGATTCTGGTGATGAAGACCAGTTGTCTTTATACTATTACTTCAAAAATAACTATTTCACCTAGACCATTTTAGACTCACTATAATCTATAGCAAACCCTTTCCTATTTTCTCTGGTATCCCACTTTGTTTTATTATATATGCAGACAAATATTCTCCTAAGCAAGAAAAACTTGGGGAGAGGGCAGGAAATCATGAATAAGTAGAAACTTTTTAACAGAACAACCTATCAAATTAGGCGCCTTTGCCCATACATACCTTCAAAGACTAAACAATTGAACCTTACTGATGTCAGGACAAATATGCCACCAATGCCAACCAACAACTTTCCAGATTTGAAGAAATAAACAAAATTTTGATAAGAAATATATGTGTATGTGCATGTGTATGTAACTTATACACACATATAAATAATTTTATAGAAATGCATAAATACAATTTTTCATGTACAAATACATTTCCATATTCATTCTCTTTTTTAGGAAGGATATTTGTTAAGTTCTGCTCAGACCTTGAGGATTCAGACTCACCTCAAATTTGGCTGCAATCATGTAGGCAGTGGAACCAAGGAGTTGTAGATGATTCTTCTCGCATTGTACCTTCATTAGGTAGAGATCCATTAGCTTCACTGCCAAATACAGGGTCTCATGGCTCAACTGAAATGATGTCTGTAGGAACAAATAAGATAGAAATCTACATATTTTCCAAATAAATAGCCAGCTCCAAAGTAATCTAGAAACCTTGCCTGTCTGAAGCATCAAAGATAGCCCTAGATAGTTTGTACTCTGCTAGGAATATGGAAAATGTTTTAGAAAGGTACCAACATATACCTTAGTAGGGTCCCCTTTAAGGATCTGACAATTATCTGTTATTACTACTTGGATAGAAAATCAACCTTACAAACTAGACAAAAAATTTATCCCTTGTCTGTGTTTGCCTCAAGTCCATATACCATTTTTCTTCTTAATCTCTAATAATCAGATTCCTGTTTTCCTTGTTTGTTAGTAACTTGTAATCTCCACAGAGAGTGTTTCTTTAGTTCCAAAACACAGAGACGGGGCTAAAAGTCAAATTCATAACAGGTCCATCTTCCCCTGTAGAAGTTCTAGTAAATAATATATTATCTTTCATTTTTAGCTTGCAGAGGCAATTCACATTTTTTTTACTCTGTTGTACCTTTCATATTCCAAACCTGTGAATAACCAGACAAATTTTTCTCATATTACATTACCTAGTTTCCCTGGTCCACATTTAAGGACACCTGTAAATACATCAGGCTCACTCTAACAATCTGAGATCACTGGTGTATCATAAACTCAGCTGATTATCAACTTTAACATTTCACAGGTACTGGAGATTCTTTTTTTTTTTTTTGGTTTTTCGAGACAGGGTTTCTCTGTGTAGCCCTGGCTGTCCTGTCCTGGAACTCACTCTGTAGACCAGGCTGGCCTCAAACTCAGAAATCTGCCTGCCTCTGCCTCCCAAGTGCTAAGATTAAAGGCGTGCACCACCACTGCCCAGCAGTACTGGATATTCTTACATCAACATTTTATTTTGCTTTCCATGGTATTCAAATGAATGTCTTAAGATAGAAATAGGAAGGTAAAAAGTAATTGCTACAATCTTAAGTAGCAAATTGAAAAAAGCTAATCACTAGATAGATAGATAGATAGATAGATAGATAGATAGATAGATGATGGTAGGGATGGGTAATAATATGTATCTAAGGCTAATATTTCTGTGAATACATCCAATGTGAACATGCCCAATACATTGCTTCCTTCTAGTACACATAGTCACTTATTCATTCCTGTATGCTGGCATTAAATGGCAACATATAAATATGTGGGTAATATACGAATGATAATCCTGTGTGTATTCATGTACATGTGTGAGTGCACATGTAGGGAGTACATGTGTGTAAACATATAGCAGTCAGAGGTCAACCTCAAATGTTGTCCTCAGGTGCCATCTACCTTAGTCTTTGAGACAGTCTCTGTCAGTGAGCTCCAGTGCTGGGATGATTGACACACACAACAATGCTCATCTTTCTATGTGTAGGCTGGGATCCATTCAGGTCCTCATGCTTGGCTAGCAGAGAACCTTTTATCTAAGTAAATGGGGTTTAATATAAGATGGAACCAAGTTCTTTCCTGCTATATTTTTGCTGGCTACAACTTGAATCCTGGGGCTAAGCCATTTGTTTAGATGTTTGGATGATTTAAATAAATAAACTCTCACTTATTTCTGAGAGTTTAACAGATCTGTATGCTTTCTTCTGGCTATTGAAAGTCAGCCCTTGATGTAAGTATTTTTAAAACAAGAAATCAAAAGTAAAAGAAAAGTAGAAAGAAAGGTAAAATAGTAAATAGGAAAAATGATAAAATTTCTTGGAGTCAAAGAATAAACACATTAATTAAAAAGGCCTTACAGTATAACAACATAATTATAGAAATCAGAGCCACATGTAGGGTTTTTTTTTTTCAAAATCAAACATACTTGACAAGACTAATATAGACCTAAAAGCTTAGATTTTTAAAACTGAAAGCCAAAAGAGGAATGAATTGAAATATGCAAACTATTTAATATTATGTTAGGAGAAGTTAATTAGTTCACTTCTATCAAAAGGGCTAGTTAACTAAAAGTTTTGTATAGTTAAGAGAATCGCAAAGCCATTTAAAAAGAGTGCAGTAGGGGAGAGGGACAAAAAAACTAAAATTAAAAAAAAGGAGTACAGTAGATCTATACTTATAGGGAAAGATTGCTTGGATTATTTTTTGCAATTGTTTTGAGATAGGGTCTCATGTAGTCCAAACTGACTTCAAGCTTGCTGTGAGGCTGAGGATGGCATTGACCGCTTGACCACCTGACCCTACTTTCTAAATATGGAGATTACAGGTTTGTACCACCACATTCATGTTGGGGTTTGCTTGGTTGTTTCATTTTGTTATGATGTATTGTGTTTTTACAAAAAAATCTATGAATACATACTCTCATACCTGTAATCTCAGAATTCAGAAGGATCAGGAGGTTAAGGCTGCATGTGTATTACTGACATAAACAAAAGACAGCAGGACCTTAACAAAACATACAGGAAAATATTTGAAAGCATACACTCCAATTAATGTATAGATGGTAACCCTTAGAGAATAAGGAGCAGTGAAAAAAAGTAATTTGCCTTAATCTGTCTCTGTAGTTGAACCAGTTTGGCCAAAGTAGATTCTCTACAATCTGTAAAAGTTAGAACCTCACTTTGTAACCAAACAGCTGAGTACCAGTCAAAGAAGCTGACTTTATAGCCAATTAGAAGGTGAAATTGCCCAAATCTTGAACATATAAACCCAACACTAGTAGTTGCCATCAGGGTTATATTATATTCACTTGTCTTCATGGCTTATTTTTTCATCTAAATGATAAATTCCAAGAAATCAGGAACTATTGTTTCTTTGGCTCTATAGATTCAGTATGTTTTTAGTATGTTTGATTTGAGCTGAAAAAAAAAACCAGCTTCTCAAGACTGTAGGCAGAATTTTTTTGTATACAGTTTGAAGTTTACCCTTGGGTTATTCAAATACTGATTTCTTTGCCCTCACATCTTGTTTCATTCAGGGCATGGCTTTGTTGTTTATTTTTAGAAGCTCTTTTCTCAAGTTTACATAAACATTGCTCCTCATTCATTCTCTGCCTTGTCAATAAAAACCAAGGAGCCAATACAGAGTTTTAGAAAGAGAATAAAGTAGGACTTCCAATGATAAAGGGGTAGAGACGAGAGACAGGAAGGGAAGGAGGGAGCCACAGGAGAGGTAAAAAAAATCAAGAGAAGAGAGCTGGGCCAAGGAAGGATGAAAAAAAATGCAAACTGGGAATATTGTCTGGGAAGAAGCCTGACTAGCTTGGAGTAATCACTCAGTATTTGGCTCAAGGCAATTTTAATAAATCTTAGTCTCTCTGTGTGGTTATTGATGAATTTAGCTGGTTAAAGAATAACTATTGCTGTACTAATTTTATGAATCAGTCTTAATATAATTATTTTACATGAGGGAACAGTTGCTAGACTTACCTGTATTTCCACCAACCAGTCCACAAGAATGGCTCTCATATCACTGGTGAGTTCCATCTGCCTATGCATGTATTTCTCAACTATGAACATTTCCTGTGTTGTTAAAAAAAATCATGTTGATAAACTATTCTTGTACTCCAAAATTTTAACAATTAATCTCTTCTTCATTCATGAACTCGCGATTTTCAAGTAGTACCAGATATGAGCAGATTAGAATATCTTTTTCTGAACAAGTTCCAGTTATCTTTGGAAAGTGGACATTTAAATATTTAAGTGTCAGAAGAGATATTGGAGAATTCACCTATGGCTGTCAATGAATACTAGAAAAGTTGCAGTACTTCTTTGCAATTCAGTATAAAACACAATACCATAGTGTGCAGACCAAAGCTTTTCAACTTTGACATGCATATGTAGTACTCAAATATATTTTAAAGCTTCCTATCTTGATTTAGAAATCTAATCTTAGTCTCTACATTTACGTTAAGATTTCCAGTGAGATCTACCAGAGCCAGACTGCCTACATGCCTGACCCCTTAGCCGACCCCTACTGACAATGTGGTATTCTCTGAGATCAAGTTCTGGCATGGGCCCCAGAGCTAATGTGCTACCCCAAAATCTCATGGCTCCAGTGAGTACATCCCCAGGTACAAATCTATATTTCAGCCCCAGTCTCAATCCCACTCACCTCTACCTGAGGAAGGTGTAGCATTCTATGCCCCACCTCTAGGGAACACCTTCCATTCCCACTGAGATCCCACACCTACTGGAATAATAGACTATTTTTTAAAAATCATGACCTTCAAAATTCAAGCCTACTGGCTAGCTTTCCTTATTCTGGAAGATGCTGTGTATGTTACTAGGGAAGAAAAATTAATGAGTGTTACTCATCTGTGAACTCTGAAAGTATAATGACAACTACTCTGGCAAGATATTTCCCCTGGTACAATAGTGGAGTAGATGTTATGGAAGTAACCAAACGCATTCTGATTGGATTTAAAGCCAGTCCACAAGGTAGAAGCCATATCTGGAACCATTACTGGAGCCCAATACCAGGGGCTAGACAAACCTAAGGGAAAACCTAACTGCTAGTCCATTAAAAGGACATAGTATTAAATCATCGTCTAATAATTGAATGCTGCATCTATAGATTATATTCACCTTTCAATCCTCATCATAGAAGCTTCGTTTTTAGCAGAGGGGCAATTGACTAAGATCCAAAACTAGTCATTATGCTGAAAATAAGTCACTATGGAATGATCAGCCCCAAATGGCTCAGGGATGAGTGTAGAAGGAGTAGAAAGACTGTAAGAGTCACAGATGATGGTTGATTACATTGAAAGAGTATTTTCCTGGCATAACAAACATGAACACATCGTGGTTGTGATGAATGCACAGGACCTGCAAAAGCTCTGCCCAGATAAAATCCCAGCATGTAGGAAGAAAGTAGGCATGAAATACCACTTCTAGGTGAGGATCTATTGGCTATTTATAGCTTCTGAGAAAGGGAAAGTTCATTTTCTTTAAGAATGTGATTCTTGATATATCAACCATGCTCTAGGGGTGGTTCTATACCCAAGAAATAATATTAGGCTAATATATATTGTACTTGATGGACTTAGAAAAAGAAGACACAAAGTTGAATGCTTATATAGGTAGGGATGGATCTAGGAAGAGCTAGGAAATGGTGTGACTATGTTCAAAATACATTGCTTGAAATTCTCAAATAATTAATAAAATAAGTTGTTATTTAAAAAAAGATTTTAGAGAAAGAAGGATGGGCAGGGAGAAGGGGAGGATCTGGGAGTAGATGAGGGAAGAAAAATCATGATTGGAATATACTGAATGGCATATGGCTCATGTGGAAAGGTATCACATGATGCCAATAACATATGGCAGACAGGAATCACAGAAATCGAAAGTACTATGGTCACAAAATACCCTCCACAAGGATTCCTTCGATGACTGAATCTCCTCTTACAAAACATACCTACAAAAGGTTATTCTATTTCCTGGTATCACCTCAAGTGAGGGACTAAGCCTTTGGGGAACATTCTAGATCCAAATGATAGCATAAAAACTCATGGAAAATCTGAAACTTGTTATCAATTATGTAGAAATATGGGTATAGTAGATACCTAGTCTATGTCTGACATATGAAGCTAGTGCATTACTGTGTAACTGAGCCCTTTATCTGAGGGATCTGATGCGAACTTTGGGTGCCTAGTGTCAGAAATGCATCAAACTGTTCAATAGTCATTTGTGTTAGAGAAATGGGCAATTGCTGCTGTACAAAATGTTGTATTAGCTTTGGATGAAAAAAAACCACTCTAATACCTAAAAAAATAACAATTACAACTTACTTCACCTTAAAAAAAGAAGATACTATATGAAAAAATTTATTTTCAAAAAATAAAACTAGGAAACATGGAAAACATTTTCAGATTTCATCTAATACTATTAAGCCAAGTCATGGTTAAGGGAAAAACAAAACAAAAAACAAAGATATCTCCTGGTTTCTCTAAGGTACAGATGGTCATGAATTATAATATTTCAACTTAATTTTCATACTTTATGATAGGTAAAAATCAATATACATTTAGTAGAAACATAATTGCTAGTTTTTAAATTTGATCTTTTTCAGGGCTAAAATATGTATTATAATCCTCTCTCTCAATGCTGGGTAGCTTTTCAATTAATTTACAGTTAATATATTCTGGCTGAGAAATGATATTTCAATTTTATACAGATTTTATCCTCTTCATACACCAATAAGTATCTATCTGTACATTTAAAAAAGCATGGATTCTAAAATCAGGTAACCAATTCTCTCGAGAAAAAGTGTGAGATGTGTATTCACCATCATATATAAAGTCTGTTAAGATTTCTACTTGGTAGATAATCTGACCAATTACATTGAAGAGAAGAAATTTTGGAACTAGTGAATATTTGAAGCAAACCTTTCATTTTCAAAGGCAAAGAATACTGCACCAAATTTGAAAGTTGAAACAATGGGTGTGATTATTACACACAATATCAGAAACATGGGAAAACAAGGAAAATGACCTCTAACAGAAGTTACTCAGATACAAGGCACTTAGGATTTTTATGTCTTAGACTATCTGATGAACAGCTAGATGTTGCAAAGTCACGGTCTTCATGGTAGTCAGATTTTTCCTTCTATTTCAATTCTAGCATGTAATATATGTGACTCTGGGTAGTTTCCCCTACAATACAAAAGGGAGATAATAATCTCCACCATCAAAACATTTTGGATGAATTAACATAATGTCAACAAATCCTTTTATTATTGGTCAATTTAATTGTGGTCAACACACAATAAGCTACCAATAGATGTTATTCACTGATATGGTTATTTTCAACTCACTATAGGTCCCTTCAATTTATATACTGAGGAAGAGAATGAGAAGAAAAGGAGAGCTAGAAATTACTGTCCACTTTCAGCAACCTTCATACCGACCTCTCTTTCTTTCAAGTAAATGAAGATGTCTTTGGTATATGAAGAGTTCAGTGGTGGACTGTAGTCTTCCGATTCAATACTTTCCAGTGTGTCACTGTCATCCAGTATGATTATCTGCTTAGAAATAATCAAAAAGACATTAGAAAAGGATTTCAAAGAAATATTAGTCCACACATACTTATTTTCATTTCACTGTCTTCTATTATGGTTCTGCAAGCTTCAAGTATTCTGAACAATCACATATCATATCTTGGCCCTGCAATCTGCAAACTGTTCTGCAATCAATATTTGCCTATTATATGCCTGTTCTGCCCCAGGAACAAGGCATCCTTTTTACATGTAACTTCAAGCCTTTATTTTACATGTATGAGTGTTTTACCTGCATGCTATGTATGTGCACCATGAACATGCAGTGCCAGTTTGAGGACAGAAGGCATTAGATTCCCCTGGAACTGGTATGATAGTTGTAACAAGTCATGCAAGTTCTAGGGACTAAACCTGAGTCCTCTGCAAAAACAGCAAATATTCTTAACTACTGGGCCATCTCTGCAGCCCCAATTCAAGCTTCTCTTATAACATTTTTATTTTATTATTTCAGCTATGTCATTTGCCTTCTAACATCTCATACTATGCCTCAGTCTTTTGATCTGCTCTGATTCATCTTAGTAGTCTACATGTAAACCTTTATCTAAGTTGTTTTGCTTCTAAATAGGGAACAATTCTCCTTCAACTTGTTAAATATCATGTTTATTTCATTCTTATAATTTATAACTTACTTGTATTGTGCTCCAATACTCTGATCTATCCTAATTCATCTTAGTAGCTTTTTCCTGCATCTAAACATATATCTAGTTTGTTGTGCTTCTAAATAGGGGAACATTTCTCCTTCAACTTGTTAAATATCATTCCTTTATTTAATTCTTATCATTTATGACTTAACTACTTCATTTCCTGGGATATATATGTCTCAGTACTTTGGCCTTAATGAACATAAGTACTTTCTGATTGCTAAGCTTCATCATGATAAAAATCATAAGTTAAAAATATCCTATAATATCAACTTGATATAAGAGGAAATTTTCAAAGGGTCTAGTAACTTTTTTCCATGTCATGGGTAACCTTAGGGTATGAAAATGAGAAATGGGAGATTATGCATCACTTCTCATTAAATAAAATAAGAAAGTAGCTAAAGAAATATCATTTCTTCCTAAGTAGCAGCTCCTTCCACAACACTGTCTACACTGTTTAGTTGCATATAAAGAACATATAAAAAGAACACTTTCGATGTTCTGGAGTTATGGCTCAGTAGCTAAGAGCATCTGCTGCTCTTGCAGAGAACTTAAGTTCAGTTCCCAGCACCCATTTTGGGTAGCTCACAACTGACTATAACTCTAGCTGGAGGGATTTTTCAATGCCTCTGGCTTATACAGATACCTAAACTTGCATGCATAGACATAGACACTGGCAGATAGGCAGGCAGGCAGGTAGGCTGGCAGACAGTCAAACAGATACACACTTTATTAAAATATTTCTTAAATAATCTCCTTGGTAAAAGATAATTTATCTTAAATTAGATAAATCATCTTACCTAAATTTTTAAAAGCCCCTTATTTATCTAATTTTTTTTAAAAAAAAGAAAAAGAAAGAAATACCTCAGTCTCTTTTCCACCCAGAGTTGACTGAAAGCTGGAACTAGATACATGTGGATTGGAGTTCATGACAGGACTTAATTTCTCTAAACTTGACATGACATCACTGGAATTGTCTTTTCTGTCTTTAAAAGCATTGCTGAACATATTAGGGCTATTCTCATTTTCAAAGACAAGGAATGATTTGAAAAATTCCTCTTCGTCAACAATTTTACTCTCTTCAAAATTCTGTAGATTTGTAAAGGCCAATTGGTCTGCAGCAATGAGTCCATGACTCCGTGCTAATGCCCTCTCATAAAGGGTATCCATGTTGAGCTCCTCAACAGTTAATGATGTTCTGGTTATTTCACTCTTCTCAGCGTTAGGCTTATGATCAAAGGATAGAGAATCCTTGGGGCTTGACTTTTTAATGCTGGGATTCTCCTGCAAGGCCAAGGGCTCCTTCAGAGTAGATTCATCAGCTGTAGTATTCTCCACCAATGCCAATACTTCCCTCAAGAGAGTCTCTACATTACTGGGTGGATTCTCTTGAAAGGCTAAGACCACCCTCTCCAGCCTGGGATTCTTTACTAAAACAAGTAGCTCCTTCAGAACAGTCACCAGCACAGCTCTATGCTTCTCCTGTGAAGATAAGGGCTCCTTTAGAGTTGCTACCTCATTAACGCTGGACTCTTCCAAGGACAAGGATTTCTCAGCATGAGCTTCCATGGCAATAGTATAATTCCTGATAAAAGTCTCCTTAATAGACTCATCTTCTGTGATCAACGACTTCATGAGGGCAACTATGTTCTCAGTGCTGATTTCTTCCTGAATGTTTAAAGGTTCCTCCGAGGTCTCTGAGGCCTCCATGGCCTCCTCCATAGTGCCAGAATGGTTCTGAATGTGAGGTGACTGATGACTAAGAGGGCCATCAACATCACTTCTGGTGTCCTCATTCAATAATTTCTTTAAGAGGAATTCCTGTTCCAGAGCAACCGTCCTCTCTTGGCTTGATTCTTCAGAGGAGGAGTGTCTGTCCTTACAAAATAGCTTTCTTAAAAAGGACTCCTCTTCAGAAACACTGTCCTGGGAGACAAACATTTTTGGGGGGGAGTAATTGTTGCTATCAACCTTTTCTTGAATGTCTAAAGACTTATGGAATTTCAATGTATCTTCATCAGAACTGAAAGGAGAAAATAGGTCCTGAGAGAAGTTCTCCTCATCACTTGAAGCCACTGATTCCTTACTATGTGCTCTTTCTTGACTGGTGATTGTCTGTGAGGCAAATGACATCGAGAGGGATAGTTTTTGTGAAATTAAGCAATTTTCATTTGGTGGCAATGGACTCTGCAGGAACCCAGGTGTAGGTTCCTCCCTATATGATCCACACTTTATAGAAAACAAACTTCTATCTTCGTCTATCGTTTCCTGCCACTCTGTCTGTGCTTGTTGTAAGGTTATTGTGTGACTAGTACACTTGCTTTTCAGTAAAGGTGTATTTTCTTCTCCAAAGGGTGGTGGCTCTTTAGTCAGTGACTTTGCTCCTGAAGTAACTGTTGGTGGATTTTTCAAGTGGAACCCTGTCTCTTTAGTAATAGTCTGCTGCATCTCTAACTTTATAGGCTTATTGCTGGAGCCTGGCTCCTCGCTGACGTGCTGTTTCTTAGAAGCTGAATCTAACTGAAAATATGAGTCCTCATCTATGAGAGGCTTTGGTGTGACAAAGCGCTTCTTCAGTGTTCTGGACAATGACTCAGGACTGTTATGCTTCTTTCGCAGTGTAAAAGACCCCTGGAAAGGGGGATCTTTCTCAGTGGTAGACTTCTTAAAGGACAATTGTTCACTAGTGACTGTTTCTTTTACTGCAGAGTTACTGGAGAAACCTCTCCTTTTAGGGAGCTGTTGCTGCTTTCTTAAAGGTGAGGACTTCTTCAGGTAAGGGACCTCCTCCATGTTATGCTGCTTCTTCAAAACTGTAGCTTCGGGAAAATGTAACATCTCCTCACTGGTAGGATTTTGCAGAGCCAGGGATTTTTTCACAGTGGATGCCTCCATTTGAGGAATATGCTTGTCTGGCAGTACAGATGGCCCATGGAAATGGGAATCTTTCTTCTTAGTAGTTGACTTCTGAGAGGACAATGAGCCATTTTTATGGGTGACTGGCTGAACTTCTAGTGGCCTCAAAGTTTGCCTAGTTACCTCTTCAGGTTCCTCCTTCTCTTCAGAAGTCATTAGCTCTTCTGAATCAAACTCATTGAAATCTTCAGTTTCCTCCAGCAAGGTTAGTGGCTCAATTAGAAGTGTCTCCTGATGAAATGCACAACTTTTTAATGTCCTCTTCATAAAGCATGTCTCTCCACTATCAGACTCGTCATTTAAAACTAATGTCTTTTGAAAGATAGCTGGTTCCTCAGTAGTTAGTGTATTAGGTTTGTTGGGTATATCCAGAACAAACTCTTTCTCCATGTTTGACACTGACGTACCACGTCCCATCTTAGAACTGTAAATAAAACAAAGTCTGGGTAAGAAGAATGTAACTCCTAGTCCTCACCCACCATTTCATACTGTTGCTGCATTAACCAAAAGAAAAGGAAAGGACTTTAACTCCAAGACAGTGCAAAGGGTTTAAAAAAAAAAAAGATGTCAGTCATACCAAATCAAGTTAGTAGCACACAGTATAGTTTCTATTTCTACATCCTTACACTTTGTACTTTTCCCATGAAATCCATGTTATACTTTCCTAATATAGTTTATTGCCATTACTTACATACAATGTTCCTATTATAATACTTATTTGGATGCATTATCTGCATATGTATTGATCACTCTCGTTAGAACTAGTTATTTATCTTTGTCTATCAGTACCATGCCTCTGATAAAATGCATGTTGAAATCATTATTGTTTGAGAGATGAAGATAATTAGAGATGAAGGCTAGTAATTAATATTGATGGTATCTAACAATATTCTCTTTACCAAGAAGTATTTAGAAGTTTGACTCTTCTTTAGTTTTAAATTTGACTTTTATTTTCAAATGATTTGATTATAGTACGTTGATCACTCATTAATCGGGGAATTCTATTCAAACCACTATCCTGAACACAAGGGATAAATGCCTCTAAAGACTACATAGCATATAATTCAATCCACACAAAATATACAGGATGCTAGGGTAATGGGCAGCAATTCTCAAATTGTGGATTGTGACCCCCTTGGGGGTTGAAAAATCTTTTCACAGGGTTCACCTAAGACATGGATATTTACATTACATTTCATAGCAGTAGCAAAATTATAGTTAAGAAGTAGCCACAAAGATAATTTTATGGTTAAGGGGCACCACTACATGAGGGAAACGTATTAAAGAGTTGCAGCTTTAGGAAGGCTGAGAACCACTGATATAGGGAGAGCTGGAAATTAAATGTCTAGATATAGTTTGTTTTGAAAGTGTTAACATTTTTAAAGCTACATAGTGGTAATAGCTCTAGAAAAAAATTAAACCACTGTATTGTAAAAGATAACAGAACACCAATAGCGTATGCTCTAAGATCAAAAATTGACAAACGGGACCTCATAAAATTACAAAGTTTCTGTAAGGCAAAGGACACCATCAAAAGTACAAATCGGCAACGAACAAATTGGGAAAAGATCTTCACCAATCCTACATCAGATAGAGGGCTAATATCCAATATATATAAAGAACTCAAGAAGTTAGACTCCAGAAAACCAAACAACCCTATTAAAAAATGGGGTACAGAGTTAAAGAATTCTCACCTGAAGAACTTCGGATGGCGGAGAAGCATCTTAAAAAATGCTCAACTTCATTAGTCATTAGGGAAATGCAAATCAAAACAACCCTGAGATTTCACCTTACACCAGTCAGAATGGCTAAGATTAAAAATTCAGGAGACAGCAGGTGTTGGAGAGGGTGTGGAGAAAGAGGAACACTCCTCCACTGCTGGTGGGGTTGCAAATTGGTACAACCACTCTGGAAATCAGTCTGGCAGTTCCTCCGAAAACTGGGTACCCCACTTCCGAAAGATCCTGCTATACCACTCCTGGGCATATATCCAGAGGATTCCCCACCATGTAATAAGGATACATGCTCTACTATGTTCATAGCAGCCCTATTTATAATTGCCAGATGCTGGAAAGAAGCCAGGTATCCCTCAACAGAAGAGTGGATACAAAAAATGTGGTATATCTACACAATGGAGTACTATTCAGCCATTAGAAACAATGAATTCATGAAATTCTTAGGCAAATGGATGGAGCTGGAGAATATCATACTAAGTGAGGTAACCCAGACTCAAAAGGTGAATCATGGTATGCACTCACTAATAAGTGGATATTAACCTAGAAAACTGGAATACCCAAAACATAATCTACACATCAAATGAGGTACAAGAAGAAAGGAGGAGTGGCCCCTGGTTCTGGAAAGACTCAGTGAAGCAGTATTCGACAAAACCAGAACGGGGAAGTGGGAAGGGGTGGGTGGGAGGACAGGGGAAGAGAAGGGGGCTTACGGGACTTTCGGGGAGTGGGGGGGCTAGAAAAGGGAAATCATTTGAAATGTAAATAAAAATATATCGAATAAAAAACAAACAAAAAAATTAATTTAAATGAAATGCCTTATTAAGATTCTGCTCAGCAAAACATGTTCCCAGCCCTTCCTGATTCATCTCCAGGTCTTCAGATAGTCTAGGTATAATAAGAACATACATTGTCTGGAGCTAGCCTGTCAAGATTCAAATCCTTATTTAGGGCTTAGATAACCTCAGGCAAATCAACTCAGTGCTTTTGGGTTCCCTACCTATAAAATGAGGATAAAATTAATAGCTCTTTAATAAGTTTGTTGTATACATCTAGACAAATAGGTAGACCAATGAAAAGATGGGCAGACAACAGATAGATCAAAAGCTGACAGACAGACAGACAATAGATGGACGGACTGATGAAAAGATAGACCGGACAGGCTGAAAGATGGCAGATGGACAGACAGATGAACAGACAACAGATAGACAGACCAATGGACAGACAACATAAGACAGACTGATGTACAGAGGGACAGACAGATGGACAGACAGGTGGACAGACAAAAAGATAATAGTACAAATAGACCGACAGACAACAGACTGACAGACAACACAGATAGACAGATGGACAGACAGACGGATGGATGAACAGATGGATGAACAGACAGAGGGACAGACAGACGGATGGACGGAGGGACAGACAGACTAAAAGATAATAGATGTACAGATAATAGACTGACAGACAACACAGATAGATGGACGGATGGACAGACAGATGGGCAGACAGACAGACGGATAACCAGAGGGACAGACAGACAGAAAGATGGGCAGACAGACTAAAAGATAATAGTATAGATAATAGACTGACAGACAACAGACTAACTGACAGACAACACAGATAGATGAACAGACAGAGGGACAGACAGACGGATGGACAGACAGACAGATGGAAAAGACAGACTAAAAGATAATAGATATACAGATAATAGACTGACAGACAACAGACAGACAGACAACACAGATAGACAGATGGACGAATGGACAGATGGATGGACAGACATACAGATGAACAGAGGGACAGACAGACAGATGGACAGACAGACTAAAAGATAATAGTACAGATAATAGACTGACAGACAACACAGACAGATGGATGGATGGACAGATGGACGGACAGACAGATGGACAGATGGACAGATGGACGAACAGATGGACAGACGGATGGATGGACAGAGAGACTAAAAGATAATAGATGTACAGATAATAGACTGACAGACAACACAGACAGATGGATGGATGGACAGATGGACGGACAGACAGATGGACAGATGGACAGATGGACAAACAGATGGACAGACGGATGGATGGACAGAGAGACTAAAAGATAATAGATGTACAGATAATAGACTGACAGACAACAGACAGACAGACAGACAACACAGACAGATGGACAGACGGAGAGATGGCTGAACAGATGGACAGATGGACAAACAGATGGACAGACGGATGGATGGACAGACAGACTAAAAGATAATAGATGTACAGATAATAGACTGATAGACAACAGACAGACAGACAGACAACACAGACAGATGGACGGACGGAGAGATGGCTGAACAGATGGACAGATGGACAAACAGACAGAGGGACAGACAGATGGATGGACGGACAGACAGACTAAAAGATAATAGATGTACAGATAATAGACTAACAACAGACAGATAACACAGACAGACGGATGGACAGACAGACGGATGGACAGACGGATGAACAGACAGAGGGACAGACAGACGGATGGACGGACAAACAGACTAAAAGATAATAGATGTACAGACAACAGACAGACAGACAACACAGACAGATGGACGAACGGACAGATGGACGGACAGACAGACGGATGAAGAGAGGGACAGACAGACAGATGGACAGACAGACTAAAAGACAATAGTACAGATAATAGACTGACAGACAACACAGATAGACAGACGGATGGATGGACAGATGGACGGACAGACAGACGGGCGGATGGACAGATGGACAAACAGATGGACAGACGGATGGACGGACAGACAGACTAAAAGATAATAGATGTACAGATAATAGACTGATAGACAACAGACAGACAGACAGACAACACAGACAGATGGACGGACGGAGAGATGGCTGAACAGATGGACAGATGGACAAACAGACAGAGGGACAGACAGATGGATGGACGGACAGACAGACTAAAAGATAATAGATGTACAGATAATAGACTAACAACAGACAGATAACACAGATAGACAGACGGACGGACAGACAGACGGATGGACAGACGGATGAACAGACAGAGGGACAGACAGACGGATGGACGGACAAACAGACTAAAAGATAATAGATGTACAGACAACAGACAGACAACACAGACAGATGGACGAACGGACAGATGGACGGACAGACAGACGGATGAAGAGAGGGACAGACAGACAGATGGACAGACAGACTAAAAGACAATAGTACAGATAATAGACTGACAGACAACACAGATAGACAGACGGATGGATGGACAGATGGACGGACAGACAGACGGGCGGATGGACAGATGGACAAACAGATGGACAGACGGATGGACAGACAGACAGACTAAAAGATAATAGATGTACAGATAATAGACTGATAGACAACAGACAGACAGACAGACAACACAGACAGATGGACGGACGGAGAGATGGCGGAACAGATGGACAGATGGACAAACAGAGGGACAGACAGATGGATGGACGGACAGACAGACTAAAAGATAATAGATGTACAGATAATAGACTAACAACAGACAGATAACACAGATAGACAGACGGACGGACAGACAGATGGATGGACAGATGGATGGACAGACAGAGGGACAGACAGACGGATGGACGGATAAACAGACTAAAAGATAATAGATGTACAGATAATAGACAGACAACAGACAGACAGACAACACAGATAGACAGATGGACGAACGGACAGATGGACGAACAGACAGACAGATGAAGAGAGGGACAGACAGACAGATGGACAGACAGACTAAAAGACAATAATAGTACAGATAATAGACTGACAGACAACACAGACAGACGGATGGATGGACAGATGGACGGACAGACGGACGGGCGGATGGACAGATGGACAAACAGATGGACAGACGGATGGACGGACAGACAGACTAAAAGATAATAGATGTACAGATAATAGACTGATAGACAACAGACAGACAGACAGACAACACAGACAGATGGACGGACGGAGAGATGGCGGAACAGATGGACAGATGGACAAACAGACAGAGGGACAGACAGATGGATGGACGCACAAACAGACTAAAAGATAATAGATGTACAGATAATAGACTGACAGGCAACAGACAGACAGACAACACAGATAGACAGACGGACGGATGGACAGACAGACGGATGGATGAACAGACAGACGAACAGATGGACAGATGGACAAACAGACAGAGGGACAGATGGATGGATGGACAGACAGACTAAAAGATAATAGATGTACAGATAATAGACTGACAACAGACAGACAGACAACACAGATAGACGGACGGACGGACAGACGGACGGATGGACAGACGGATGGACAGAGGGACAGACAGACGGATGGACGGACAAACAGACTAAAAGATAATAGATGTACAGATAATAGACTGACAGACAACAGACGGACAGACGGACGGACGGACGAACAGACGGACGAACAGATGGACAGATGGACAAACAGACAGAGGGACAGATGGATGGACGGACAGACAGACTAAAAGATAATAGATGTACAGATAATAGACTGACAGACAACAGACAGACAGACAATACAGACAGACGGACGGATGGACGGACAGACAGACAGATAGACAGATGAACAGACAGAGGGACAGACAGACAGATGGACAGACAGACTATAATATAATAGTACAAATAGACTGACAGACAACAGACTGACAGACAACACAGATAGACAGACGGATGGACAGACAGACGGATGGATGGACAAATGGATGGACAGGCGGACAGATGGACGGACAGACTAAAAGTTAATAGACTGACAGACAACAGACAGACAGACAACACAGACAAACATGGATGGACAGACAGATGGACAGACGGATGGACAGACAGACAGGTGGACTGATGAGCAGACAATAAACAGACTGAAAGATGACAACGGGATGGACAAAAAGATGAACAGACAACCAGACAGACTAACAGACAACATATGGACAGACAGACTAAAAGGTAACAGACATGCAGAAAGATGTCCAGATAACAGACAGATAAAAAGACCATGAATTCTAGAAGTGGTTGGGAGAATACCTGAGAAGCTTGATTGGGGTGAAGGGGCTAGCAAAGATGCAGATATAGTATACTCTTTTATGAAATCTTCAAGTACAAATATATCTGAAGAAGAAATCAGATTCATGGACCTGATATAAACAACATCTACAAAACCCTAAAGTTAAAATCATGTTTAACAGGAACAGAATAATGCCTAACATTAGCAAAAAGGCAAGAATGACAAACTTTGGGTGGTTCTATATTTTACTGACATTCTAGCTAAGGCAGTTAGGTAAGAAAATTAAATAAAGGCACCCTATTTGAAAGAAATAATCAAATTATGTATATTACCATATATTTATGGTAAAATATATAAATATTTATATAATATATATAAAATCCTAAGGCATCCACACAAAAACAGACAATAGATAAGTTAAGCAAGATATCAGGAAAAACTAGATGCCCACATGCAGAAGAATAAAAATAGACCTTTATCTATCACAATGAACAAAAACTATACTCAGGTTCACCAAAGACCTCAATTTGAAACCTAAAACACTTTAAAACTGCTAAAAGAAACATCAACTGTCCCTTATAAGATATAGAGTTAGAAAAGTACTTTCTAAATAGGACTACATTTGCTCAGGCATTAAAGGCAACAACTGACAATTGGGACTTCATAAAATGTAAGGCTTCTGCACAGCTAAGGAAACAATCAACCAAGAAAAGATAAGGCTCACAGAGTGGAAGAAACTGTTTTCCAGCTACACATTTGACAGAGAATTAATATACAGAATACATAAAGAACTAAAAGCCAAGTCAGAAAAATTGGGTTATGGATCAAAACAAAGGGTTCTCAACTGAAGAAATAAAATGGAAGGAAATGGGAGAGAAGTACAGAGGGTCAGGAATTTGAAAGGAGGGGAGTAGCATTGGGGGAGGGAGAACTGGGGGTAGCCACTAGAAAGTCCCAGATGCCAGGGACCCAAGAGGTTCTGTATTAATATTTTAGAGGTAGGTGGGTGGCCCATCCCTCAACTGGGATATGGTCTTTACAAGTTCAGACACTATTGCTGATACCGAGAGCTCCCAGGGACTAAACCACTAACCAAAGAAAACACAGAGTACACATGGCTCCAGCTGCACATGTAGCAGAGGATGGCCTTATCAGGCATCAATGGAAGGAGAGGCCCTTGGTCATGTGGAGGCACAATGACCCACGGTAGGGAGGAATAGGTGGGTGGGTGGGGAAACACCCTCAAAGAGGCAGGGGGAGGGGATAGGGGGTTTGTGGAGTGGAAACTGAGAAGGGGGATAGTATTTGAAATGTCAATAAATAAAATAACCAATAAAAATAAATAAAAAATAAAAAAATAATTTGCTAAGAAATATCTCTAAAAGTGTTCATCATCTGTGGCAATTAGGGAAAAACAAACTCAAACAGCATGGAGATTTATCCAAGACTAAGATAAATAATAACATTTGATCATAAATGCTTCTGTGGAGAAAGAGGACTCCTCATTCATTATTGGTGGGAATGCACACTAGAGCAGCCAATCTAGAAATCAAAAAGCTAAAACTAAGTGCACCATATGAGCCAGCTGTATCACTCCATTGACCACAGGACTGGACATCCTACTCACGAATCTTTCTCAGTTATGTTCATTGTTCCTCTATTCAAATTAGGTCAGAAATATAAAAAAAAACTCCATGTCCTTCAACAGATGAATGAATAATGAAAAATGTGGTATGTGTACATGGAAGAATATTATCCAGCTGTAACGAAAAGACTGAGATCATGAAATTTGCAGGAAAATGGACAAAACTAGAAAATACAGTGTTGATTAAGGTAACTCAGACCTATAACAAAAATGCTGCATGTTTTCTATCATCTATGCTTCATAGTTCCAAACTATCAGATAATAACCAGATATACAACCTGCAGTGACCACAGAAAAGTGAAATAATACCATTGGTGGTGAGGATGGAGGGAGAAGAGCAGGTACAGGTGATATGAAGCAGAAATGGAGAAATAGGGAAGGGTTTAAGGAAATCAATACAGAAGGCAACGAGGGAGGAGGAGACAAATACCATTAAGGGTATTTACAAAAGTCAGGAATCATATTATTTTATATTTGTCTAAAATTACATATAAAACATGAGTATGTATATATTCACACACATATTATATATAATATATTACATAATATATTTTATATATTATATAATATATATTATGTATATATACAGAGAGAGACAGAGTGTGTGTTTTGCCGCTTAGGCTTATGATGCTCTCCCCTCTCTACAAGAGCGTTACACTATATAGCAGACAAAAAATCAGGCATGAGAAACCTCCTTTTAAATTGTTGGTTAGGGGAGTCCAATTGACTCCCAAAACAATATAGGGTACTGCTGTTACACTTGGATTCCTCCCAGAGGCTGGAGATACCACACATCTAGGACACAAGATTTGAAGGATTTGGGATACATTTGGCTGCAAAGCTTCCTCCCTGAAATCTAGTATCCACAGTACCAGAGGGTGTCATTTAAGCTGCTAAAGGAGGGAAGCAATCAGCAGTCTTACCCAGCTATGACACTTGTAAACCACAAGAATAGCATGCAGAGCATGATCTCATGAGGATCATGAGTTCTAGGCCAATGTGGGTTACGTATTAAAACAGAATCTCACAGAAAATCTAAAAAAAAAAAAAAAAAATCAGGATTTCATGGTAATCAATCCATGCTGGCAATGTAAATACTACAACATACATTGTGTAAAGCCATGAATGTAGCTGTATATGTTAAATAAAATTTTATTGCTTGCCAAAATAAGAAGGACTAAATAAAAAATATATCGAATAAAAAAAGAAAAAAAGAAAAAGAAAAAAATAAATAAATAAAAGAGAAAGAAAAAAAGAAGAAAAAGACCTCAGTAGTTTTTAAGTCTTCTTCTAGTAAATGCTTTCCTAGAAGTAAATTTTTTTTTCTAACCTACTTATATAACCTCTAACAATTGGGAGGCACATGTTTGAGGTGCAAGCAGAAAATTGCCCTATAGTAGCAAAAGGAATAGGTTTCTCCCAAAACTTCTAATTAGATAAGCACTGTCTGTGTTATTAACTAGCTGCTAATACATGTTCATGAAAAGTTAGGGGTTCAATTTCATATATGATCTCTTCCAATTGTGCAATGAAGAAAGCAAGAAGAGGACTAGAACTCCAGCAACCACAGGTAGTCTTCCATTAGCATCCAAAGGTAATGTGCCAGTCACCACTGCACCTCACTAAAATTATTTTTAATGGAGACAAAGATGATGTCATAGTTTTGCCTTTATCATATGAGACAATGCCTGCTGAGTCTTCTCTTACCGTTTTCTTCTTTTCTGAGTAACTTCACCAGCTCCCTTATTTGTCCTTTTGGAAACATGGCTTCTAAGCTCCATATTGTCTTCCTTTGACTGAACACATTGATCATGAGATGCCTACAAACAAACAAAAAGGAAAACAGTAAATTAAAAGAACCACATATTATTCAATACATGATTCTTATAAGTCATGATATGTTCCCCATCCTAGTCAGTTTATTAAAATCCCATGCAGAGGAAAGAGTAGCTAAAACTTGCAACAGAAAAAGGTTGATAGTGAAAAATGTATGTTCTATATAATCTTAATTTACTACACCATACCATATATGTAACTACTATTCAACTCTTATTTAGGAACATACATTTTTTTTAAAAATTAGAACAAGGAGGCAACACCAGCTCTCCAAGATGGTTTAGTTTAGTTTAGTTTACTTAGATGAAGAAGGCAACACTGGGCTTCTAAGATATTTTTCATAAAGCTGAAATATTTCATGATTTTTGTCCTAAGAGTGAAAAACAACAGACAGGGACAAAACCACAAACAAGGTTTATGGAAAATAGGACTCAGAAACAACATTTGTTTGATGATGCCCAAGAAGGAAGGAAGGAGTGGCCACTGGTTCTGGAAAGGCTCAGTGCAGCAGTGTCAGGCAATACCAGGACAGGGAAGTGTTGGATGGGGAAACAGGGGGAGGGAAGAGGGCTTATGGGACTTTTGGGGAGGGGGGATCCAGAAAAGGGAAAATCATTTGAAATGTAAATAAAGAATATACTTAAAATAAATAAATAAATTGGTACCTTAAAATTCCAAAAAACAGTTTATAAAATTCTAAGTTTATAACAGTCTTTAACAGACTTTATAACACTTTATAACACTTATAATAATAATAAATAATAAATAAAGTTTATAACACTTTAACAGAAACTGACCTAAAGACGTGTGTCTAATCACACATGTTTGCTAATTGTAAGGTTTTAGCTACTTAAAAAAAATGTCATACCAAAAATAACCTGTGATATTTTTTAAAAGTATACTATAAAAGGATCTGGAAACGAAGTTCCTAGCTTCTCTATGGACTGTATTTACAGTTTGACATTTATTTTCATACTAAATGATCTTCAATTTTGAAAGTTACAAAATTTATGGCTCAAACTTAACAGATAAAATCCTGAAATCCTAACATCATAAATGTTACTAACTTATAAATTGTTAAAGCTAATCAAGATATAAAGTTAATGGTCAGTCACCTTATACATGATCAAATTCTTTAATCTGCTCAAAACCATGTTTATAGTCATGCTAAGTACAATTATAATTTGTTTATAATTATAATTTGTTTACAAGCTTGGAGGGAGAAATGATTTTTTAATCTCCCATTATAAATTGTCAAAGTCAAGCAAACTGAAGCAATGAAGTGAAAGCAAGTTATAAATAAATTTAAAATTTGTTTAATATAGACAATGGCCCTCAAAGTCCCCAGTATCTGCTGAATATGGCATATAAGGTACTTAATGAAAGGGAGGAGCAGGAAAGGCCACAAAAATCTTCCCAAGGTAGGCAGAAATACCTGCTTCTGGCTGCATCTCTGAATCCACTTACAAGAAGAATAGGGCAGCAACGGACTCCACCTAAGATTTGCTTCAAATGTGGCAACACCAGTCACCGGATGAAGAACTGTGCTTCACCTCAACTGCCACCAAGACCCTGCCCCTGCCCCTGCCCAAACTGTGTATAAGCAGGATGCTAGAGAATCAAGTGTCTTTTGCCTAACCAACATAAGTCAGTACCCCAAGATCCTCCTCCACAGGAAAATTTCTTGGGTTTTCTGGGCCTAGTAACTGAAAACCAATGATGCTGTGGGATCTTAGCTCCCAACAAAACCATCATGATTACCATGGAGGAGCCTAGGGTAACTGTTCAGTTGAGCAAGATCTTCATTTTTAACTGATACTGAGGTCACTTGCTCACTATTTCTGCTTATTCCAGCAAAGTTTATCCTTCTCAGATCTCTGAGGTAATGGGGGTTGATTGTTAGCCCAACCAGCCTAGGGCTATAGGTCCTCTCCTCTATAGTTTGATATACACAAGAGGTAGTTTTGATTGTCACTATGATTAGGCTAATTATAGAATTTAAATCCTGGGAGACAAAAGTGATAGGTGAGGTAAATACTACAGAAAAGAAAAATAGTCTTCCCCCAAACTCCCATACAGCTTGAATTGAAAATGTTACCCTGGACTATAAGTATCCTATCATAATTCATTTCCAAAGACTAGGGAGCCATTTCTGGATTTTGGGTAAATATAGTCTCTCATCATTTTTTTTTAGTTATTTAAAATTCCATGTACTAGTCACTGTTTACTGGCTCCAGAGAACATATAAATTGACCAAAATGGTTTATGCTAGTAAAAAGAGCCTCTCTTTTGTGATATTGTGTCACTGATTCCAAATAAATTCTGCTGTCAGCATTCCGAGAGAGTCAAGGTCTGCTGGTAAACTGGAAAGATCCTTCAAGGCAAAGAACATCTAAGAGTTCTGTAAAACTACAGAAAAGAACAGGGTTAGCAAACTCACATTAGTGACATCTTCAAATGCTGATCTCTTCTTTACTGTGCTTTGAGATGAAGATGAAGATTCTGAGTGGTTACTCTTTTTAATCTATAAAAATAAGAATCAAATGAACATGGACAGTTGAACAGCCCCTTTATGAACTTGGGGTCTCATTCGGGGTGTGGATAAACTCCACCATGTCCAAGTAACTGGGATATGTATAATAAATCCTATGAACTACAACAAAAAGTTTTAGTATCCACAGATTTAAACACTGGAGAATATAGTCATTGATAATAGGGACATGAAAAGATTACATGGTCTTCAGTAAACAATTTCAAAATGAGTAAAACATGTTGGTGAAACTGATTTATTCTCCTCATAGTTATGGTTATACTATCCAGGATCAAATATAATCACAAGGAATAGTGAGTCTTTCTATAGGAATTCCTCCAAAAAAGTTAGTTAAAAATGTAAGTAATTAAGTACCTCTTATACTAAGTGAATTTTAATACATATTCAGTAGGGACAAACCTAGGTACTAGCCCAGATTCAGCTCAATATTTTTTTAAAAAAACTGTTGATCTTGGAGGAGTCACTTTAATCTATGAGACTCATAATTTTCTCCTCAGTAAAATTGGAATGATAACCTACCTTACAGAGTCTTTGTGGATTACAAAAGAGAATATACTTTTAAGAGTGTTTTATTGTGATTGTGCTAAAGATTGAACCCAGAGTTGAGAGCCTAAGCAATGTTTCTACTATAGAATATATTTTTCAGTCTATATAAATTGTAAATGGAAAGAAAAAGTACTTTAAAACTATGTAGTCCTGAATGCTTGTAAACATCACAAGAAAAAATTTATTTTAAGAAAATAGTTTGTTAATACAGATTATCTCTAATGTTATTTGATATGTGAGACTCATGGCAAAGAACATCAGTGATCAAGGGGAGAAGGAAGCTGCATCCCAGAAGCAATGAAGATTTTCTTTCTTGGTACTATACATGCCTTAACCTACTCCCATGTGACTATGACTATCTCTATGGAATTAGAAGTTAGGGGAAATCAGTCTTGTGGCATTTCTCTATCCTTTCACGGTTTCTAGTTGGTGACTACCTATTAAATCTCAGCTTTATCTTTTCCAATTCTAAGAACAAATTCTGCCTTACCTTTAAAAGAAAGTTCTTACATTTTTTTAAACAGAACCCTGGGATATGACCACTAGTTTTGTGCTAACTACATCTTTAACAATATATGACATAGTAAGTGCTCAAAAACTTGGAGAACAGTATCGTGATGCAATATACCATTCAGCAAAATACAGCAATTCTAAGAATTCATTCTCATTCTATTTCAGCTTTAAAAACCCTATTTATTTTTATCTTATAAATAAAATGTAATAAATAATCCTAGTAGAAATAATTAGCAAATAATACAACATCACTTTTCTTCCAAACAGGCTAAAAAATAAGCACGTAGTCTTCTAATTCTCATTTGATATTACTGTTAAAAATAATCTCAAAGTCAAATTAACAGTAGAAACAGAACTTAATAAAACTTATACTTACAAAATATGTCCAAAATAAGTTAGGATTTGGAAAACAATAGCCATGAAAAGTAAACTTAGAAAATCATAACGACATTCAGAACATTTGATATAAACAAAAGCTTAATTAAGGTATGAAATCTTCTTTTAAGGTATAAAAATCTTTCTTGATAAATATATATGGAAAATGTCTCATTCCTTCCATGAAATCATTTTACTAAGACATGGTAAAAATTAATAGAAAATGTTTATCTACACATAAAAATGTCTGCAGTGCTAGAGATTGACACAGGACCTTGGACCTGATAGACAAGGCCTCTGTCACTGAGCTATATGTCCAGCACTATTAAAAAATTATACTGGCCTAATGCTCTCTGCTTCAGAAAAACTCTCCCTGATGATAACTCATAAGTGATAATATAACTATTGTTAAAATATATATGGTAATGAACATAGAATATACCAGGATGAAAGGGTCAATGTTAAACTTCCCCAAAGTCAAATTAGGCAAGTTTGAGTGTACCAACACATTCTTGACATTTAATACTGCCTAAGTATCCTATATCTATCATGCTTGGGACTAGAAGTTTCTTGGATTACAGCTGCTATGTCCACTCAGCCTTTTATGCAGATGCAAGGAATTCAAACTGATCTGAATGCTTGTACAGCAAATGCTTTAAGCACTGAGCAACCTCTTTGGCCCTTAGTATGCCTGCAGTTTGACTGTAAACTCCATTACCTGAGATTAAGTATGGCATTTTCCACTTACAGAATCAGGTCAGCACTCAAAGATTTCAGAGTCTGAAAATTTTAATTATTGAATTTCCAAATTAGGGATATTCGATCTGAATATTCAAAATATGATAATATTTCCTGACAGAATGTGCTACCAAGAATGTACTACAGCCTCTGGTAAGATACTTGGAGCTTCTAGAAAAATATATACATATAAACATGTTCAATAATGAGAACTCAACATTGTTTCGCCTTGAAAGGTATAAAAAATGACCTTTACTTCATTCATACATATTTAAATACTAGTAGAATTTTTCATTTTTGCTTCATTTACTTTGGGAAGACAAATGGGATAGAACCTAAGGCCTTGCATATGCTAGGTAAGAGCTCATCCCTGTACACTAGCACCCCAGGACACACTCAGCACCCTAAGACACACTCAGCACCCCAGGACACACTCAGCACCCTAAGACACACTCAGCACCCCAGGACACACTTAGCACCCCAGGACACACTCAGCACCCTAAGACACATTCAGCACCCCAGGACACACTCAGCACCCAAGACACACTCATCTCTCCAGGACACACTCAGCACCCCAAGACATACTCAGCACCCAGGGCACACTCATCTCTCCAGGACACACTCAGCACCCCCCCCCCAAAGGAGCTCATCCCTGAACCAAATCTTCAATTCCTAGCTCCATGTTCCAACATACTGGTATTCTTCAACTATAAGAATTTCTAGAAATTCCACTTTCTCAGATTAATACAGACATCATAAAAGATTCAGAGGTATGGATAAGCACTATTGCATAAAGAGACTACATGAGATACTATTGGAAGAGATAATTTGCTTTTTAACCTTTTCAGATTGCTGATCTTCCATGGTTGTGATCTCGTCAGACTCAGCTTTCTCATTCTCTGCTTTGGATCTTTTGTTTAACAGTGGTGGCATCTTTAAGCAGATTCAGCAGTGTTTCCTCCAAGGCAGAGCTGCAATCAGAAAGAAATGCTTTAAAATACCATTCACCAGAAACACTACAATTTTTTGTAGACACTCTAAAGAAAACTTAGTTGCTCTATCACATCTCTAGGAAAATGCACACTTTAAGACAGAGTAGATCTAAATACAGAGCTTTGTTCTATCACAGTTAACCCTGAGAAACAGCTACCTCACCTATAAAGCAGATGTAAACATACCTGTCTTTATCTACGGAGTCTGTTAATTAGGTAAGGCATGCCACCCTTAAAGGATGTGGCCTAGTATGCACAAATTTACATAAGAGTTGTGTACTGAAACCATCAAATACATGACAGCTCATATAGACTAGCTACTAGCTGGTGGACTTGAAAGAAGCTGAGGAGGAGGGCGACCCTGTAGGAGGACCAGCAGTCTTAATTAATCCGGACTACCCAGAGATCTTCCAAACACTGGACCACCAACCAGGCAGCAGACACCAGCAGACACCAACACACATACACTTCTGGGTCTGTGTTCATTCAGAGATGATGCACCTAACCCTCAAGAGACTGGAGGCCCCAGGGAGTTTAGAGGTCAGGTGGGGTGGGGGGGTGGGGGTATCCACATGGAGACAGGGGGAGGGGAGGAGGTATGGGATGTAGAACAGTAGGAGGGTGGACAGGTGGGAGATAAAATATGGAGTATAAAACTTTAATTAATTAATCATTTAAAAAGAAAAAAATATTAAGCAATACAGATTAACAAGTGCTTTCTAAAGTACTACAAAGTCCTTCTTAAAAAACATTTCAAAGAATTGAAAGGTTGCAGTGTGAAGAGGCAGAATGAGCACAGATTTTAGAATTTGAGCAATCAGCCTTCTAAATCAGCTAACTTAGAAGTCTCAGGGAACCTTGTTTGCAAAACAATTATAATGGCACTAACATAAATAAGAGTCATGCAGCTCAAATATAAATCTGTATGTACAAAGTACATAGTAGATGCTCAATAAATAGTAAGCTGTACTCTCCTCTCAAATCTAAACCAATTTTTAAAAATCTTGTTCCCCAAAAACTTGGCCCAACAGCAATAAAGTTAAATTGGATGCAAGTATCTTTTAGAATGTATGAAATCATTTATACCACAATCATTATTCTTGTTTCAAATTCATTTCTATGGCTTACCAGAGTCCTATGTTATGAAACATTTACCTTTACCTTTTAAAGGGAAAGACGAAATGTGGTGTCAAGAATCAAGAACAGTCTCTGTTGATAACTGCAGATTAAACCCCCAGAGAAAATAAAACTATGCAGATTATGGCTATACTCATTATCCAGAATACAAAGTATCTGCTTTAGGGGAAGCATACACCAGCTTAGGCAAACTAATATCCCAGCCACCAGGGACAGACATAGGAGAAAGGGGGACTGCCACTCTTTAAAACATATTTTTATAAGTGGATGCTTTGGGACTGAAGAGATGGTTCTGTGGGTAAAGATAGGCCTTGCTCTGCAAGTATGAGGACCTGAGTTTGGATCCACATCACCCAGGTAAAAGCCTATCATAGCAGTACATGCCTATAACTCCAGAACTAAAGAGGGACTACTAGAAGAGAAGGTGGAGACAGATGTATCCCTCTCACTCAGTGGCAGTCTGTGAGTTCCAAGTTCAATGAGATACCTTGTTTCAAAAAATAAAGTGTAGATTAATTAAGAAAGGCACTTGGATGTAATAAGGACACATGCTCCACTATGTTCATAGCAGCCGTATTTATAAAATATAAAATATAAAATATAAAAATAATGACTTTAACCACTCCTGGGCATATACCCAGAGGACTCCCCAGCATGTAATAAGGATACATGCTCTATTATGTTCATAGCAGCCCTATTTGTAATTGCCAGATGCTGGAAAGAACCCAGGTATCCCTCAACAGAAGAGTGGATGCAAAAAATGTGGTATATCTACACAATGGAGTACTATTCAGCCATTAGAAACAATGAATTCATGAAATTCTTAGACAAATGGATGGAGCTAGAGAACATCATACTAAGTGAGGTAACCCAGTCTCAAAAGATCAATCATGGTATGCACTCACTAATAAGTGGATATTAACCTAGAAAACTGGAATACCCAAAACATAATCCACACATCAAATGAGGTACAAGAAGAAAGGAGGAGTGGCCCCTGGTTCTGGAAAGACTTAGTGAAGCAGTATTTGACAAAACCAGAACTCATGCTCAATAAATAGTAAGCTGGGAAGTGGAAAGGGGTGGGTGGGAGAACAGGGGGAGGGAAGGGGGCTTATGTGACTTTCGAGGAGTGGGGGACCAGAAAAGGGGAAATCATTTGAAATGTAAATAAAAAAAATCGAATAAAAAAAAAGAAAAAAAAGAAAGGCACTTGGATATCTCTCTCTCTCTCCCCTCCCCTTCCTCCTCTCTCTCCCTTCTTCCTTCCCTCCCCAACCTCTGTGTGCTGTGTGTGTGTGTGTGTACGTGTATGTAACACACAATAAAATAAAATAAAAACCATGAAAGGGCACACTTGATTTCTACCACCTACAAAACCTCAAACTTCCCTTACAGAAATCAGAATACTTTCCTCTTTCTTGATTTTCCATATCCCTAATTTTATGCTGATAATTGTGGGATTCTCTCTACTGTGCATTCTAACCCACACCAGGGTAGCAGAGTGAAAAATATGATCAAAACAGATGAGTAACAACATCATTTTATGTATCAAAGGTAATTGTGTGCAGAACACTGGAAAGAGGGCTCAGTGAAAACAGCTGTGTTTAATTTTGACCCTGTCAGGAGGCAGGGGGTGGGAGGAGGGGTTGGGGGTTTTTCAGAGAGGGGGGAAACTGGGAAAGGTTTTAGCATTTGAAATGTAAATGAAGATTATATTCAATTAATAAAAGAAGTTATTTTGATGACACTGGGCAATGTAAACCTTAATTTTCCAACTAATAAAACAGCTGCCTCCATATTCTAAGAGTGATCAATGACATGCAGCATTACCAACACCTGGGAGCTTTTCCAAAGCCCCGCCATGAGATCAATTAACATCTCCAACTGATGCGTATGCATTTTAAAGTTTAAGAGGCTCTGTTTCTGCAGTCCCTTGGGCTCCTCACCTTCAAAGACTCTAAGTGCATCTTAGCAGAAGACATCCCTAAGAAAACCAAAGTTTTAAACCAGAGAACAGGGCTGTAGAAGTGTCAGCAGAAATAAAAGGAATAACAAGAGAAAAGACAAGTTTCTACCCTTTAATCTGTAGTTCAAAAGACATTTTGAAGAAGCATTCTCTGTCTTAGCAATACAGCAGATCTAACAGCACTTGTACAAGAAACCAATTGTGTATACTTTCACTGTGAAAGACATTTTGTAAAAGTACTCTGATGCGGCCATGTGTACTGGATCATCCATCTGAAGGCAGAAACCCACTCTCTTTAGCTTTTCTATCTCATTTCCCAGTAATCACTCTCTGCCCACCTTTGTGCGCAGTGCACTCCAAGGAGTAAAAAGGAAACCAATGTTTCCTAAAGAAACACTGTGCATTCCAACAAAAGAAGACAGGGTGAGACAAGGAGCAGAAGTGACCACCAGGGACTAACTAGCAGGTGACAGGGCCAGATACTCAATTGAGCTAACATTACAAACCAAAGGTGTCTATCTCACACTGAGATTAAGGATAGAGCAAGAAAGTACCAGAAAAAGAACAAAGATAGGTGTCTGTCTCGACCAATCCTGGGCTCTCTCTTAACAAGGCTCACTAGAGTTTGCTCCAGGAGAAAGCACAATGATGGCTGGCAGGTGCTACTATGATCCCATGAAAACCAAAGGGATTGGGTATTTTTACACTGGACTCCTGAGCTAATGGATCTGTCATTTGAGTTAGGTTAGGCCTGGGGAGTAATATGCCTCTATAAAGACACTTTTAATCCTCCTGGAGGATGAGTTGGGGAGAAATACTGAATAATGTCATTCAAACAATGGCATTCAAATCAAAACAAGTAGCAACTCTTATAGAGTCCAGTATTAAGTTCTTAAGGCTTTAAAAATGTCCAAAGGACATAAAGTTTGGCCCCTATTTTATGAGATCCTGAAGTATAGAAAGCTAATAGAAATTAAGATGAATTCAGCCACAGCTCTATGCTATTATGAAATTGTTATTGTTCTAAATATTGGTCAAAAAGATAGGTGCTTCTATTATTCCCATTTTAAAGATGACAAAATGCAGCTCACTAAATGACCAGTATCACAAAACTACACCGAGGTACAGCAATTTTATAATATAGACATTATCATTTATTTCATTTATATATTAATTCAGTTGTTCAGTTGTTAAAGAGAATTTGGGGAATAGGCTTTATTCCCAAAACTAGAAAATATATAGAAGGAATCAACAAAAAGTTTACGGAATTTATAATCTGCCTAACCCTCTGAAAAGGCAAAGAGAAAACAGAGATGCCAGGGATAAATCTAGGACTTTACCTACATACAGCAAGTACTCTACCACAGAACCATATCCCGGGCCTCTTTTTATAATCTACTATCCATAAGATCTCCTGCAAGTATCATCACTGTGCATAACTATGTCCCACAAGGATTAAAAATGAGTAACTGTGCTTTAGTCAAAAGAAGAAAGGGCCCACCAATCAAAAGCAACATAAAAATCACAAAAGTAATTTAGGTTTACCTATTGCTTTCTAGCTCATCATAAAACAAATGAAAAGATATTTAAAAAGATCATTTGGGTTTTGACATAAGACTTCACTATATAGCCTGAGATGGCATCAAATTCAGGATTGTTATACCTCATCTTCTAAGTGCTGAGAGTATGCGTTTGTACCGCCATGCTTGGCTCTTTTAAAAACTTAAAGATTTATTTCCCCTTAGTCTTCATACCTCAAGTTCATTTAATCTTCTCTGAGGGTAGGAACCAAAAAGAACACAGAGGAAAGAGGCACTAGCCCTTAACTTTTCCAATGTACTACTCCCAGTGTAAACTGCCCTTTCTTTTCCTCCTTGTACAAAAGTTATATATCTCACATGAAATTATATTCCAGAGGGGTCCATGATTTAAATGTGAAAATAGACTATAAATTAAAATGAACCACAGTAAACTATATTAAAATAGAACTATAGATAAAAATGAAAGAGTATTTTTATAACTTTAGAGAAAAACACGTAAACAACAAAGAATCATCCTGATAGCTGTAAAGGAGAAATACCACCTTGCAAATGGGCATCAAAATCTATAAATGGCAATGGACTGCCCATCAGAAACCATGATGCCAGAAGGAATAATACAATATTTTCCAAGAACTAAATGTACAGACATGCTAATTCAGAAATAGATTGCAGTGACAATATACTTTATGGATAAAGGGGTAAAACTCAAGTGTTTCTCAGATTATGGGAAATCAAGAGAATCTGTTACCAATAATCTACAAACAGAATGTTCACAACATAGCAAAACAAATGAGCAAACAAACATGTTTTAAAAGCCTATAGAGGAAACACTGGAACAGCAAGAAGAAAAACAATGGAAAGAGTGAAAAATATCAGAGGACCTAGAGAGACAGCTTGGTGGTTAAGAGTTCTTACTACTCTTGCAAAGGACCTGGGTTCAATTCCTAGCACACACTCACATGACAAACCACAAATGCCTGTAATTCCAATTGCAAGGCATCTGACAATGAAAGGGAGAAAATATTAGTAAAAATATAAAACAAAAACCTGGTACATTTAAGAGATGAAACACTTGACTAACTCAAGACAGAGAAGGAGGAGAAAACTTAATATAAAAAAGTCACAGAGGGAGGTTAAAAAGATATATACTGCATACATGCCACACATACACTTATAGTACACTCACTCTTAAAACAAACCTTGATAGGAATAAGTTATAGAGATATTCCACACAATAGTGTAGAAAGTAGATCTTAGTGGCCAGGGTGTAGTGACATACACCTACTATCTCAGTCTTCAAGCAGGAGATTGAGTCAGTTCCAAAGCAAGGCTGACCAACAAAAATACCTGCATGCACGCATATATATATATATATATATATATATATATATATATATATATGTGTGTGTGTGTGTGTGTGTGTGTGTGTGTGTGTGTGTGTGTGTATCTCATTAAATTATATGCTGGGATTAAAGGCCTGCGCCAGCAC
Organism: Apodemus sylvaticus; assembly: GCF_947179515.1. Classification (NCBI taxonomy): domain Eukaryota; kingdom Metazoa; phylum Chordata; class Mammalia; order Rodentia; family Muridae; genus Apodemus; species Apodemus sylvaticus. The sequence goes on along the minus strand of NC_067495.1, from coordinate 13,375,478 downwards.
TGCCTGGATACTATTTGCAGGTCTTACATTTCAGGTATATGCCAATGAAACTATTTAAAATGAGATACCAAACAGAGCACATTACTAAAGATCCTATTGCGAGTAAACTAATCAGTAAATATTAATATTTAAACAAGTTGTCAACTTAAATAAAATACAACAATTCCTCAGGAATTGAAAATATCCATAGTATCTGCAATACAAAATAATTTGAGTGAACAGTTTCTAAAACATTTTTATTTTTAAAAGATTTATTTCTACAAGTTTTTGTAAATCTACCCATATCTACCTCCATATCTGTTCATATTTATCTGAATCTAATTCTCCTTAGAAACCCTCTAATGCCATATTCCTCCCAGTTCCATATCCTGTTTTTAATATTTGATATTAATAACTCTCTGGGTACAATTACTGCTGTCCATGTGTTAACATTAGTACTATGACTATCAAAATAAATAACAATAAACATCATGAACTAAATGATACCCAAACCATTTAAACACAGCACACACAAAAAGAAAATTGCAGGCCAATATCACTCATTGAAGTTAAAAACTTAATATGTACACATGGCCATAAGCCCATAGTTTAAAGTTAAAATTTTAACTTATAATTTTTCTAAAAATTCATATCAAAGCCCAGGTTCTTTACATGGAAAAATAAACCAGGCATTTCAAGAATATATAACATCAACTCTATGCCTATCACAAAACAACAATACAAAAAACTCAGGTAGTAACAGCCAACTCATAGTCACACAATCCATCCAAAGATAGCACAAAGAAAGAAAATTGCATGACAAAGTCACTGATAATATAGAAGTAAAATATTTGATATCCACACATGGATAGAAGCAAACAGTTAAAAATTGAAATTTTAGTTCATAATTCTCCCAAAAATTATTCTCCAAGCCCAGATATTTTACATCAAAATGGACTAAGCCTTTAAAGGATATTTAACATTAGTTCTATTTCTATCTCAATAAAATCAAAGCTAAACAAGACAGAACAAAAATTCAGGATATTAAAACCATCCAAAAACAGCACACAAAAAGGAAATTAAAAGCCAATTCACTAATATACCAGCAACTCTAACAAATTACTAACAAAATTATTTTAACAATATATTAAAAGATACCCCTAAAATGAGTTTATCACAAAGATATAAGACTTGTTCCAAAAACTAAATATATGTAAACCAGCACATATGCAGACAGGCTTAAAAAACTACAGTAAAAAAATTATTAGATCTAACAAAAAAGCTCAAGATTTTAGGATGCAAGCTCCATCAACAAACTAATTAGAAAGAAAACTGCATGACAAAGTCACTCACAATATAGAAGTAAAATATTTGATATCCACACATGGATAGAAGCAAACGGTTAAAAATTAAAATTTTAATTCGTAATTCTCCCAAAAATTATTCTCCAGGCCCAGATATTTTACATCAAAATGGAATAAGCCTTTAAAGGATATTTAACATTAGTTCTATTTCTATCTCAATAAAATCAAACCTAACCAAGACAGAACAAAAATTCAGGATATTAAAACAATACAAAAACAGCACACAAAAAGGAAATTAAAAGCCAACTCACTAATATACCAGCAACTCTAACAAATTACTAACAAACTCATCTTAGCAATATATTAAAAAATACCACTATGAGCGACAAAAATACCTGCAAACATAAATATATATATATATATTATTTGCAGATGTTTTTATACAAATAAATATATATGTATATTTGCAGGACTTTTTATATCTATAAATATGTGTATATTTAGGTATATAAAATATCTAAATATATATAAAAATAAATATATATGTATATATGCATTTGCAGGTCTTTTTTTTGTTTTGTTTTGTTTTGTTATTTCTGAGACAGGGTTTCTCTGTGTAGCCCTGGCTGTCCTGGAACTCACTTTGTAGACCAGGCTGGCCTCGAAATCAGAAATCCACCTGCCTCTGCCTCCCTGAGTGCTGGGATTAAAGGCCTGCGCCACCACTGCCCGGATACTAATTGCAGGTCTTACATTTCAGGTATATGTCAATTAAACTGTTTAAAATGAGATACCAAACAGAGCCCATCACTAAAGATCCTATTGCGACTACAGTAATCAGCAAATATTAATATTTAAACAAGTTTGTCAAATAAAATACAGTAGTTCCTCAGGATTTGAAAATATCCATAGTATCTGCAATATGAAATAATTTGAGTGAACAGTTTCTAAAACATTTTTATTTTTAAAAGATTTATTTCTACAAGTTTTCGTAAATCTACCCATATCCACCTCCATATCTGTTCATATTTACCTCCATCTAATTCTCCCTAGTACCCCTCCAAAGCCATATTCCTTCCAGTTGCACATCCTGCTTTTAATATTTATTATTAATAACTCTCTGGGTACAATTACTGCTGTCTGTGTGTTAACATTATTACTATGACTATCAAAACAAACAACAATAAACATCATGAACTAACTGATACCCAAACCATTTAAACACAGCACACACAAAAAGAAACTTGCAGGCCAATATCACTCATTGAAGTTAAAAACTTAATATGTTTAAAAATTAAAATTTTAACTTATAATTCCTCTAGAAATTAATATCAAACCCCAGGTTCTTTACATGGAAAAATAAACCAGGCATTTCAAGAATATTTAATATCAATTCTATGCCTATTGCAAAATAACAATATAAAAACCCAGTTAGTAACAGCCAACTCATAGCCACAGAATCCGTCCAAAGATAGCACACAGACAGAAAATTGCATGACAAAGTCATTCATAATACAGACATAAAATATTTGATATCCACACATGAATAGAAGCAAAGAATTAAAAATTAAAATTTTAATTCATAATTCTTCCAAAAATTAATTTCCAGGCCCAGATATTTTACATGGAAAAATGAACTAAGCGTTTAAAGAATATTTACCATTAGTTCTATTTCTATCTCAAAAAATACAAATCAAAACAGAATAAAACACAAACTCAGGATACTAAAACCATCCAAAGACAGCACACAAAAAGGAAATTAAAGGCCAATTCACTAATATACCAGCTACTCTAACAAATTACTAACAAACTCATTTTAGCAATATATTAAAAAATACCCCTAAAATGAGTTTATCACAAAGACATAAGACTTAATCCAAAAACTAAATATACGTAAACCAGCACATATGCAGATAGGCTTAAAAAACTACAGTAAAAAATTATTAAAGCTAACAAACAAGCTCAAGATTTTAGGCTGCAAGCTCCATAGACAAACCAATTAGAAACATAATCACATGACAAAAATTCCATTCATAAAATAGAAGTAAAATATTTGATATCCACACATGGATATAAGTGAACAGTTAAAAATTATAATTTTCCTTTAAAATTCTTCCAAAAATTATTCTCCAGGCCCACATATTTTACATGGAAAAGTGAACTAAGCCTTTAAAGGATATTTAACATTAGTACTGTTTCTCTCTCAAAAAAAATCAAAGCTAAACAAGACAAATCAAAAACTCAGGATACTAAAACCATCGAAAGACAGCGCACAAAATGGAAATTAAAAGCCAATTCACTAATATACCAGCAACTCTAACAAATTACTAACAAACTCATTTTAGCAATATATTAAAAAATACCACTAAAATGAGTTTATCATAAGGACATAAGTCTTATTCAAAAACTATACATAAATATATATAAGCCAGCACAAATGCAGAGTCCAAAGACAGCCTGAGCGACAAAAATACCTGCAAATATGAATATACATATATATTTTTTATTCGCAGATGTTTTTATACATATAAATATATATATATAAATATATTTGCAGGACTTTTTATATATCTAAATATATATATATTTAAAAATATATATATAAATATCTAAATATATATATAAAAAATGAATATACATGTATATATGCATTTGCAGGTCTTTTTTGTTTTGTTTTGTTTTGTTGTTTCTGAGACAGGGTTTCTCTGTGTAGCCCTGGCTGTCCTGGAACTCACTTTGTAGACCAGGCTGGCCTCAAAATCAGAAATCCACTTGCCTCTGCCTCCCTGAGTGCTGGGATTAAAGGCCTGCGCCACCACTGCCCGGGTACTAATTGCAGGTCTTACATTTCAGGTATATGTCAATTAAACTGTTTAAAATGAGATACCAAACAGAGCCCATCACTAAAGATCCTATTGCGACTACAGTAATCAGCCAATATTAATATTTAAACAAGTTTGTCAACTTAAATAAAATACAGTAGTTCCTCAGGAATTGAAAATATCCATAGTATCTGCAATATGAAATAATTTGAGTGAACAGTTTCTAAAACATTTTTATTTTTAAAAGATTTATTTCTACAAGGTTTCGTAAATCTACCCATATCCACCTCCATATCTGTTCATATTTACCTCTATCTAATTCTCCCTAGTACCCCTCCAATGCCATATTCCTTCCAGTTGCACATCCTGCTTTTAATATTTATTATTAATAACTCTCTGGGTAAAATTACTGCTGTCTGTGTGTTAACATTAGTACTATGACTATCAAAACAAACAACAATAAACATCATGAACTAAATGACACCCAAACAATTTAAACACAGCACACACAAAAAGAAAATTGCAGGCCAATATCACTCATTGAAGTTAAAAACTTAATATGTTTAAAATTTAAAATTTTAACTTATAATTCCTCTAAAAATTGATATCAAAGCCCAGGTTCGTTACATGGAAAAATAAACCAGGCATTTCAAGAATATTTAACATCAATTCTATGCCTATCACAAAACAACAATATAAAAAACCCAGGTCACAGAATCATTGTCACAGAATCCATCCAAAGATAGCAGAAAGAAAGATTTTGCATGACAAAGTCATTCATAATATAGACGTAAAATATTTGGTATCCACACATGGATAGAAGCAAACAGTAAAAAAATTAAAATTTTAATTCATAATTCTTCCAAAAATTAATTTCTAGGCCCAGATATTTTACATGGAAAAAGGAACTAAGCCTTTAAAGGATATTTAACATTAGTTCTATTTCTATCTCAAAAAAATCATCGCTAAACAAGACAAATCAAAAGCTCCCAATACTAAAACCATCCAAAGACAGCAAACAAAAAGGAAATTAAAGGCCAATTCACTAATATACCAGCAACTCTAACAAATTACTAACAAACTCATTTTAGCAATATATTAAAAAAATACCCCTAAAATGAGTTTATCACAAAGATATAAGACTTATTCCAAAAACTAAATATATGTAAACCAGCACATATTCAGATAGGCTTAAAAAACTACAGTAAAAAAATTATTAGATCTAACAAAAAAGCTCAAGATTTTAGGATGCAAGCTCTATCAACAAAATAATTAGAAAGAAAACTGCATGACAAAGTCACTCATAATATAGAAGTAAAATATTTGATATCCACACATGGATAGAAGCAAACAGTTAAAAATTAAAATTTTAATTCATAATTCTTCCAAAAATTACTTTCCAGGCCCAGATATTTTACATGGAAAAATGAACTAAGCGTTTAAAGAATATTTAACATTAGTTCTATTTCTATCTAAAAAAATACAAATCAAAACAGAATAAAGCACAAACTCAGGATACTAAATCCATCCAAAGACAGCACACAAAAAGGAAATTAAAGGCCAATTCACTAATATACCAGCTACTCTAACAAATTACTAACAAACTCATTTTAGCAATATATTAAAAAATACCCCTAAAATGAGTTTATCACAAAGACATAAGACTTAATCCAAAAACTAAATATACGTAAACCAGCACATATGCAGATAGGCTTAAAAACTACAGTAAAAAATTATTAGATCTAACAAACAAGCTCAAGATTTTGGGATGCAAGCTCAATCAACAAACTAATTGGAAAGAAAATTGCATGAAAAAGTCACTCATAATATAGAAATAAAATATTTGATATCCACACATGGATAGAAGCAAACAGTTAAAAATTAAAATTTTAATTCATAATTCTTCCAAAAATTAATTTCCAGGCCCAAATATTTTACATGGAAAAATGAACTAAGCATTTAAAGATTATTTAACATTAATTCAATTTCTATCTCAAAAGAAAAAATCAAAGCTAAACAGGTAAAAAAAAAACGCAGGATACTAAAACCATCGAAAGACAGCGCACAAAATGGAAATTAAAAGCCAATTCACTAATATACCAGCAACACTAACAAATTACTAAGAAACTCATTTTAGCAATATATTAAAAAATACCACTAAAATGAGTTTATCATAAGGACGTAAGACTTATATCTGCAAATATAACTATACATATATATTTTTTATTTGCAGATGTTTTTATACATATAAATAAATATATATATTTGCAGGACTTTTTATATATCTAAATATGTGTATATTTAGATAACAAAAATATCAAAATATATATAAAAAATAAATATACATGTATATATGCATTTGCAGGTCTTTTTTGTTTTGTTTTGTTTTGTTGTTTCTGACACAGGGTTTCTCTGTGTAGCCCTGGCTGTCCTGGAACTCACTTTGTAGACCAGGCTAGCCTCGAAATCAGAAATCCACCAGCCTCTGCCTCCCTGAGTGCTGGGATTAAAGGCCTGCGCCACCACTGCCCGGGTACTAATTGCAGGTCTTACATTTCAGGTATATGTCAATTAAACTGTTTAAAATGAGATACCAAACAGAGCCCATCACTAAAGATCCTATTGCGACTACAGTAATCAGCAAATATTAATATTTAAACAAGTTTGTCAACTTAAATAAAATACAGTAGTTCCTCAGGAATTGAAAATATCCATAGTATCTGCAATATGAAATAATTTGAGTGAACAGTTTCTAAAACATTTTTATTTTTAAAAGATTTATTTCTACAAGGTTTCGTAAATCTACCCATATCCACCTCCATATCTGTTCATATTTACCTCTATCTAATTCTCCCTAGTACCCCTCCAATGCCATATTCCTTCCAGTTGCACATCCTGCTTTTAATATTTATTATTAATAACTCTCTGGGTACAATTACTGCTGTCTGTGTGTTAACATTAGTACTATGATTATCAAAACAAACAACAATAAACATCATGAACTAAATGACACCCAAACAATTTAAACACAGCACACACAAAAAGAAAATTGCAGGCCAATATCACTCATTGAAGTTAAAAATTTAATATGTTTAAAATTTAAAATTTTAACTTATAATTCCTCTAAAAATTAATATCAAAGCCCAGGTTCGTTACATGGAAAAATAAACCAGGCATTTCAAGAATATTTAACATCAATTCTATGCCTATCACAAAACAACAATATAAAAAACCCAGGTAGTGACTCATTGTCACAGAATCCATCCAAAGATAGCAGAAAGAAAGAAAATTGCATGACAAAGTCATTCATAATATAGACGTAAAATATTTGGTATCCATATATGGACAGAAGCAAACTGTTAAAACAAAATTTTAATTCATAATTCTTCCAAAAATTAATTTCTAGGCCCAGATATTTTACATGGAAAAAGGAACTAAGCCTTTAAAAGATATTTAACATTAGTTCTATTTCTATCTCAAAAAAATCAAAGCTAAACAAGACAAATCAAAAACTCCTGATATTAAAACCATCCAAAGACAGCACACAAAAAGGAAATTAAAGGCCAATTCACTAATATACCAGCAACTCTAACAAATTACTAACAAACTCATTTTAGCAATATATTAAAAAAATACCCCTAAAATGAGTTTATCACAAAGATATAAGACTTATTCCAAAAACTAAATATACGTAAACCAGTACATATGCAGATAGGCTTAAAAAACTACAGTAAAAAAATTATTAGATCTAACAAAAAAGCTCAAGATTTTAGGATGCAAGCTCCATCAACAAACAAATTAGAAAGAAAACAGCATGACAATGTCACTCATAATATACAAGTAAAATATTTGATATCCACACATGGATAGAAGCAAACGGTTAAAAATTAAATTTTTAATTCATAATTCTTCCAAAAATTAATTTCCAGGCCCAGATATTTTACATGGAAAAATGAACTAAGCGTTTAAAGAATATTTACCATTAGTTCTATTTCTATCTCAAAAAATACAAACCAAAACAGAATAAAACACAAACTCATGATACTAAAACCATCCAAAGACAGCACACAAAAAGGAAATTAAAGGCCAATTTACTAATATACCAGCTACTCTAACAAATTACTAACAAACTCATTTTAGCAATATATTAAAAAATACCCCTAAAATGACTTTATCACAAAGACATAAGACTTAATCCAAAAACTAAATATACGTAAACCAGCACATATGCAGATAGGCTTAAAAAACTACAGTAAAAAATTATTAAAGCTAACAAACAAGCTCAAGATTTTAGGCTGCAAACTCCATAGACAAACCAATTAGAAACATAATTACATGACAAAAATTCCATTCATAAAATAGAAGTAAAATATTTGATATCCACACATGGATATAAGTGAACAGTTAAAAATTATAATTTTCCTTTAAAATTCTTCCAAAAATTATTCTCCAGGCCCACATATTTTACATGGAAAAATGAACTAAGCCTTTAAAGGATATTTAACATTAGTTCTATTCCTATCTCAAAAAAATCAAAGCTAAACAAGACAAATCAAAAACTCAGGATACTAAAACCATCGAAAGACAGCGCACAAAATGGAAATTAAAGGCCAATTCACTAATATACCAGCAACTCTAACAAATTACTAACAAACTCATTTTAGCAATATATTAAAAAATACCACTAAAATGAGTTTATCATAAGGACATAAGTCTTATTCAAAAACTATACATAAATATATATAAGCCAGCACAAATGCAGAGTCCAAAGACAGCCTGAGCGACAAAAATACCTGCAAATATGAATATACATATATATTTTTATTTGCAGATGTTTTTATACATATAAATATATATATATATTTGCAGGACTTTTTATATATCTAAATATGTGTATATTTAGATATATAAAAATATCTAAATATATATATATAAATAAATATACATGTATATATGCATTTGCAGGTCTTTTTTGTTTTGTTTTGTTTTGTTTTGTTGTTTCTGAGACAGGGTTTCTCTGTGTAGCCCTGGCTGTCCTGGAACTCACTTTGTAGACCAGGCTGGCCTCGAAATCAGAAATCCCCCTGCCTCTGCCTCCCTGAGTGCTGGGATTAAAGGCCTGCGCCACCACTGCCCGGATACTAATTGCAGGTCTTACATTTCAGGTATATGGCAATTAAACTGTTTAAAATGAGATACCAAACAGAGCCCATCACTAAAGATCCTATTGCGACTACAGTAATCAGCCAATATTAATATTTAAACAAGTTTGTCAACTTAAATAAAATACAGTAGTTCCTCAGGAATTGAAAATATCCATAGTATCTGCAATATGAAATAATTTGAGTGAACAGTTTCTAAAACATTTTTATTTTTAAAAGATTTATTTCTACAAGTTTTCGTAAATCTACCCATATCCACCTCCATATCTGTTCATATTTACCTCTATCTAATTCTCCCTAGTACCCCTCCAATGCCATATTCCTTCCAGTTGCACATCCTGCTTTCAATATTTATTATTAATAACTCTCTGGGTAAAATTACTGCTGTCTGTGTGTTAACATTAGTACTATGACTATCAAAACAAACAACAATAAACATCATGAACTAAATGACACCCAAACCATTTAAACACAGCACACACAAAAAGAAAATTGCAGGCCAATATCACTCATTGAAGTTAAAAACTTAGTATGTTTAAAATTTAAAATTTTAACTTATAATTCCTCTAAAAATTAATATCAAAGCCCAGGTTCATTACATGGAAAAATAAACCAGGCATTTCAAGAATATTTAACATTAATTCTATGCCTATCACAAAAGAACAATATAAAAAACCCAGGTAGTGACTCATTGTCACAGAATCCATCCAAAGATAGCAGAAAGAAAGAAAATTGCATGACAAAGTCATTCATAATATAGACGTAAAATATTTGGTATCCACAGATGGATAGAAGCAAACAGTTAAAAATTAAAATTTTAATTCATAATTCTTCCTAAAATTAATTTCCAGGCCCAGATATTTTACATGGAAAAAGGAACTAAGCCTTTAAAGGATATTTAACATTAGTTCTATTTCTATCTCAAAAAAATTAAAGCTAAAAAAGACAAATCAAAAACTCCTGATATTAAAACCATCCAAAGACAGCACACAAAAAGGAAATTAAAGGCCAATTCACTAATATACCAGCAACTCTAACAAATTACTAACAAACTCATTTTAGCAATATATTAAAAAAAATACCTCTAAAATGAGTTTATCACAAAGATATAAGACTTGTTCCAAAAACTAAATATACGTAAACCAGCACATATGAAGATAGCCTTAAAAAACTACAGTAAAAAAATTATTAGATCTAACAAAAAAGCTCAAGATTTTAGGATGCAAGCTCCATCAACAAACAAATTAGAAAGAAAACTGCATGACAAAGTCACTCATAATATAGAAGTAAAATATTTGAAATCCACACATGGATAGAAGCAAACAGTTAAAAATTAAAATTTTAATTCATAATTCTTCCAAAAATTAATTTCCAGGCCCAGATATTTTACATGGAAAAATGAACTAAGCGTTTAAAGAATATTTATCATTAGTTCTATTTCTATCTCAAAAAATACAAATCAAAACAGAATAAAACACAAACTCAGGATACTAAAACCATCCAAAGACAGCACACAAAAAGGAAATTAAAGGCCAATTCACTAATATACCAGCTACTCTAACAAATTACTAATAAACTCATTTTAGCAATATATTAAAAAATACCCCTAAAATGAGTTTATCACAAAGACATAAGACTTATTCCAAAAACTAAATATAGGTAAACCAGCACATATGCAGATAGGCTTAAAAAACTACAGTAAAAAATTATTAAAGCTAAAAAAAAAAAATTATTAAAGCTAACAAACAAGCTCAACATTTTAGGCTGCAAGCTCCATAGACAAACCAATTAGAAACATAATCACATGACAAAAATTCCATTCATAAAATAGAAGTAAAATATTTGATATCCACACATGGATATAAGTGAACAGTTAAAAATTATAATTTTCCTTTAAAATTCTTCCAAAAATTATTCTCCAGGCCCACATATTTTACATGGAAAAATGAACTAAGCCTTTAAAGGATATTTAACATTAGTTCTATTCCTATCTCAAAAAAATCAAAGCTAAACAAGACAAATCAAAAACTCAGGATACTAAAACCATCGAAAGACAGCGCACAAAATGGAAATTAAAAGCCAATTCACTAATATACCAGCAACTCTAACAAATTACTAACAAACTCATTTTAGCAATATATTAAAAAATACCACTAAAATGAGTTTATCATAAGGACATAAGTCTTATTCAAAAACTATACATAAATATATATAAGCCAGCACAAATGCAGAGTCCAAAGACAGCCTGAGCGACAAAAATACCTGCAAATATGAATATACATATATATTTTTATTTGCAGATGTTTTTATACATATAAATATATATATATATTTGCAGGACTTTTTATATATCTAAATATGTGTATTTATATAATATATATAATATATATAATCTAAATATATATATAAAAATAAATATACATGTATATATGCATTTGCAGGTCTTTTTTGTTTTGTTGTTTCTGAGACAGGGTTTCTCTGTGTAGCCCTGGCTGTCCTGGAACTCACTTTGTAGACCAGGCTGGCCTCGAAATCAGAAATCCCCCTGCCTCTGCCTCCCTGAGTGCTGGGATTAAAGGCCTGCGCCACCACTGCCCGGATACTAATTGCAGGTCTTACATTTCAGGTATATGGCAATTAAACTGTTTAAAATGAGATACCAAACAGAGCCCATCACTAAAGATCCTATTGCGACTACAGTAATCAGCCAATATTAATATTTAAACAAGTTTGTCAACTTAAATAAAATACAGTAGTTCCTCAGGAATTGAAAATATCCATAGTATCTGCAATATGAAATAATTTGAGTGAACAGTTTCTAAAACATTTTTATTTTTAAAAGATTTATTTCTACAAGTTTTCGTAAATCTACCCATATCCACCTCCATATCTGTTCATATTTACCTCTATCTAATTCTCCCTAGTACCCCTCCAATGCCATATTCCTTCCAGTTGCACATCCTGCTTTTAATATTTATTATTAATAACTCTCTGGGTAAAATTACTGCTGTCTGTGTGTTAACATTAGTACTATGACTATCAAAATAAACAACAATAAACATCATGAACTAAATGACACCCAAACCATTTAAACACAGCACACACAAAAAGAAAATTGCAGGCCAATATCACTCATTGAAGTTAAAAATTTAATATGTTTAAAATTTAAAATTTTAACTTATAATTCCTCCAAAAATTAATATCAAAGCCCAGGTTCGTTACATGGAAAAATAAACCAGGCATTTCAAGAATATTTAACATCAATTCTATGCCTATCACAAAACAACAATATAAAAAACCCAGGTAGTGACTCATTGTCACAGAATCTGTCCAAAGATAGCAGAAAGAAAGAAAATTGCATGACAAAGTCATTCATAATATAGACGTAAAATATTTGGTATCCACAGATGGATAGAAGCAAACAGTTAAAATTAAAATTTTAATTCATAATTCTTCCTAAAATTAATTTCCAGGCCCAGATATTTTACATGGAAAAAGGAACTAAGCCTTTAAAGGATATTTAACATTAGTTCTATTTCTATCTCAAAAAAATTAAAGCTAAAAAAGACAAATCAAAAACTCCTGATATTAAAACCATCCAAAGACAGCACACAAAAAGGAAATTAAAGGCCAATTCACTAATATACCAGCAACTCTAACAAATTACTAACAAACTCATTTTAGCAATATATTAAAAAAAATACCTCTAAAATGAGTTTATCACAAAGATATAAGACTTGTTCCAAAAACTAAATATACGTAAACCAGCACATATGAAGATAGGCTTAAAAAACTACCGTAAAAAAATTATTAGATCTAACAAAAAAGCTCAAGATTTTAGGATGCAAGCTCCATCAACAAACTAAAGAGTAAGAAAACTGCATGACAAAGACACTCATAATATAGAAGTAAAATATTTGAAATACACACATGGATAGAAGCAAACAGTTAAAAATTAAAATTTTAATTCATAATTCTTCCAAAAATTAATTTCCAGGCCCAGATATTTTACATGGAAAAATGAACTAAGCGTTTAAAGAATATTTATCATTAGTTCTATTTCTATCTCAAAAAATACAAATCAAAACAGAATAAAACACAAACTCAGGATACTAAAACCATCCAAAGACAGCACACAAAAAGGAAATTAAAGGCCAATTCACTAATATACCAGCTACTCTAACAAATTACTAATAAACTCATTTTAGCAATATATTAAAAAATACCCCTAAAATGACTTTATCACAAAGACATAAGACTTATTCCAAAAACTAAATATAGGTAAACCAGCACATATGCAGATAGGCTTAAAAAACTACAGTAAAAAAATTATTAGATCTAACAAACAAGCTCAAGATTTTAGGATGCAAGCTCCATCAACAAACAAATTAGAAAGAAAACTGCATGACAAAGTCACTCATAATATAGAAGTAAAATATTTGATATCCACACATGGATAGAAGCTAACAGTTAAAAATTAAAATTTTAATTCATAATTCTTCCAAAAATTAATTTCCAGGCCCAGATATTTTACATGGAAAAATGAACTAAGCATTTAAAGAATATTTATCATTAGTTCTATTTCTATCTCAAAAAATAAAAATCAAAACAGAATAAAACACAAACTCAGGATGCTAAAACCATCCAAAGACAGCACACAAAAAGGAAATTAAAGGCCAATTCACTAATATACCAGCTACTCTAACAAATTAATAACAAACTCATTTTAGCAATATATTAAAAAATACCCCTAAAATGACTTTATCACAAAGACATAAGACTTATTCCAAAAACTAAATATACGTAAACCAGCACATATGCAGATAGGCTTAAAAAACTACAGTAAAAAATTATTAAAGCTAACAAACAAGCTCAAGATTTTAGGCTGCAAACTCCATAGACAAACCAATTAGAAACATAATTACATGACAAAAATTCCATTCATAAAATAGAAGTAAAATATTTGATATCCACACATGGATATAAGTGAACAGTTAAAAATTATAATTTTCCTTTAAAATTCTTCCAAAAATTATTCTCCAGGCCCACATATTTTACATGGAAAAATGAACTAAGCCTTTAAAGGATATTTAACATTAGTTCTATTCCTATCTCAAAAAAATCAAAGCTAAACAAGACAAATCAAAAACTCAGGATACTAAAACCATCGAAAGACAGCGCACAAAATGGAAATTAAAAGCCAATTCACTAATATACCAGTAACTCTAAAAAATTACTAACAAACTCATTTTAGCAATATATTAAAAAATACCACTAATATGAGTTTATCATAAGGACATAAGACTTATTCAAAAACTATACATAAATATATATAAGCCAGCACAAATGCAGAGTCCAAAGACAGCCTGAGCGACAAAAATACCTGCAAATATGAATATACATATACATTTTTTATTTGCAGATGTTTTTATACATATAAATATATATATATATATATATATATATATATTTGCAGGACTTTTTATATATCTAAATATGTGTATATTTAGATATATAAAAATATCTAAATATATATAAAAAATAAATATACATGTATATATGCATTTGCAGGTCTTTTTTGTTTTGTTTTGTTGTTTCTGAGACAGGGTTTCTCTGTGTAGCCCTGGCTGTCCTGGAACTCACTTTGTAGACCAGTCTGGCCTCGAAATCAGAAATCCACCTGCCTCTGCCTCCCTGAGTGCTGGGATTAAAGGCCTGCGCCACCACTGCCCAGGTACTAATTGCAGGTCTTAAATTTCAGGTATATGTCAATTAAACTGTTTAAAATGAGATACCAAACAGAGCCCATCACTAAAGATCCTATTGCGACTACAGTAATCAGCAAATATTAATATTTAAACAAGTTTGTCAACTTAAATAAAATACAGTAGTTCCTCAGGAATTGAAAATATCCATAGTATCTGCAATACGAAATAATTTGAGTGAAGAGTTTCTAAAACATTTTTATTTTTAAAAGATTTATTTCTACAAGGTTTCGTAAATCTACCCATTTCCACCTCCATATCTGTTCATATTTACCTCTATCTAATTCTCCCTAGTACCCCTCCAATGCCATATTCCTTCCAGTTGCACATCCTGCTTTCAATATTTATTATTAATAACTCTCTGGGTACAATTACTGCTGTCTGTGTGTTAACATTAGTACTATGACTATCAAAACAAACAACAGTAAACATCATGAACTAAATGACACCCAAACCATTTAAACACAGCACACACAAAAAGAAAATTGCAGGCCAATATGAAGTTAAAAACTTAATATGTTTAAAAATTAAAATTTTAACTTATACTTCCTCTAAAAATTAATATCAAAGCCCAGGTTCGTTACATGGAAAAATAAACCAGGCATTTCAAGAATATTTAACATCAATTCTATGCCTATCACAAAACAACAATATAAAAAACCCAGGTAGTGACTCATTGTCACAGAATCTGTCCAAAGATAGCAGAAAGAAAGAAAATTGCATGACAAAGTCATTCATAATATAGACGTAAAATATTTGGTATCCACACATGGATGGAAGCAAACAGTTAAAAATTAAAATTTTAATTCATAATTCTTCCTAAAATTAATTTCCAGGCCCAGATATTTTACAAGGAAAAAGGAACTAAGCCTTTAAAGGATATTTAACATTAGTTCTATTTCTATCTAAAAAAATACAAATCAAAACAGAATAAAACACAAACTCAGGATGCTAAAACCATCCAAAGACAGCACACAAAAAGGAAATTAAAGGCCAATTCACTAATATACCAGCTACTCTAACAAATTAATAACAAACTCATTTTAGCAATATATTAAAAAATACCCCTAAAATGAGTTTATCACAAAGACATAATACTTATTCCTAAAACTAAATATACGTAAACCAGCACATATGCAGATAGGCTTAAAAAACTACAATAAAAAATTATTAGATCTAACAAGAAAGCTCAAGATTTTAGGATGCAAGCTCCATCAACAAACTAATAAGAAAGAAAACTGCATGACAAAGTCACTCATAATATAGAAGTAAAATATTTGATATCCACACATGGATAGAAGCAAACAGTTAAAAATTAATATTTTAATTCATAATTCTTGCAAAAATTAATTTTCAGGGCCAGATATTTTACATGGAAAAAGGAACTAAGCCTTTAAAGGATATTTAACATTAGTTCTATTTCTATCTCAAAAAAATCAAAGCTAAACAAGACAAATCAAAAACTCCCGATATTAAAACCATCCAAAGACAGCACACAAAAAGGAAATTAAAGACCAATTCACTAATATACCAGCAACTCTAACAAATTACTAACAAACTAATTTTAGCAATATATTAAAAAATACCCCTAAATGAATTTATTACAAGGACATAAATACATTTTCTAAAAACTGTATATACATAAGCCAGTAAATATGCAGACAGGCTTAAAAACCCACAGGAAAAAATTATTAGAGTTAAGAAACAAGCTCAAGATTTTAGGTTGCAAGCTCCATAGGCAAACCAATTGGACTTCTTTCTATATCTTTACAAGGAATAATCTGAAAAAGAAATTAAGAAAATGACATCATTAAGAATGAACTTATGCAAAGTCACATATATACAAAAATAATCTATAAATAGAAATAAATATTTTTCTCTTTAAGGAGAGAGGTTTTTTCTATTCTGAATTTCTTTAACATTCATCTTCCTTAAGTCTAAGATCCTACTTCATGTAGGTATTATTCCTTAGCATTGAGTTTTATTATATTTTGAAATATGTGCAAATTTGTACTTGCTTTCATAAGGTAATGTCCTTTCTTAGTAAGTATAAGACAAAATACCATATACATACATATACATATACATGTATAAATAATAAGGATCAAAATACAAATATACACACAAAGAATGAACTTAACAAAAGAAGTACATTCTAAGATTATCACAAATAATTACTGAGTGATTAAGGGTGGGCTAAATCCCATTATGAGACTAAATAATCGGTGCCCTCACAGAACCCATCTTTTTAAAAAAGAAAACTTATCAAAAGCAGTATATATAGGTTTTTACTAATGCGGGAATTGCCAAATTCCCTTTTGAGGAAAAACTCCTGAAATGTATGTTTTTGAGAAGTATTTTTTTTTACTAGTAACCACATAAACCCACTGCCTCTGTTCAGGATCCTGATTTGTGAACACCAGGCCCTGGCAATCTAAGGCTGACAGCTAACCTCTGAGTTGGACTCCAGCAAGGCCTGAGACAAAGCCTAGGGACATCCTTAAGGACCTACATTGTGGGGAGCCTGCTCTAAAGTACTAAGGGCACCCGAAAGGCTTTGCCCTTAAAAATCTGTTTTACAGCTAACAAAAACACTATCTAGACTGAAAAAAAAATCAATGTTTTAAACAGTAAATAATATCACATGTAAGGACATTTTTAAACATTATTTTTCCCCGTTCGGTGTTCAAATTCGTCGGTTTAGCAGAAAACCGTTCAGATTATGTGGCTAATTCTGTCAGCCAAATTTCCTCTGGCATTTTGATTTTTAATACCAAATATAAATACGTGAGCCAAAAAACCGAACAACAAACAACAACAAAAAATGTTTTAACGGACAATAAAACAAGAACTTTTACCAAGTTAAAGAACGATAAACAATTAGAACAAAAGCTGGAACACTGAAAATGTTCCAATCTACTGGACATTAAATAAAATATAAGGTGGGGGCTACCGAGAAAAAGCGTACTGACCAACTGCCTTAGCATAACTGCCTCCGCGACACCGTAACCGCTCCACAGCATCTCCGCTCCAGTCGCTGCCTTCTAGTAACTGCCGCTGACACTAGAAGGCCTGAAGAAAAAAACGGCCACGGACTGTACCATTTTCACTTCCGGGGGGAGGTATAGAATCAATGTTTCCCTCAATTGGACTTAAAACCAAATAATAGGGTCAAAAAAGCATAGTAGCGTGCTTATAATATTCTGTCAAATTATTTCTTGTCTGAATCTCCAGGGTCTAGAAGAAATAAAAGACTTACAAATCTCTGCACCCGCCGGTGCACCCCTGCCAAACTCAAGACAATGGAAGTGACCAGCAACCGACACGCCCCCTGGACATACTCCTGTCCATTCCCGCCAAAAGTCCAGCGCGCCAGCCCCCGATTTATAAAATGAAGGTTAAGCATCTGGTGATTTAACTCCAGTAGCAAAGTGGATTCAAATCACAAAACTACCACAAGATGGACATTTTAGCATAAAATAATAGTTGTTTTAACTTAAAATTACAAAGAATAAATTGTAGTATTATATTAATAAATACACGAGAGGGTTTGCCGGGGCAATCAGGTGGCGTGGGGCTTCTTTTTAAAACAAGTGTTTCTTTTTTGTTTTGTTTTGTTTTGTTTTTAATTTTTTTATTTATTGAATAGAGAAGTAAAGGGAAGTAAAACACTTTATGATAAAATTAAAGATTTACATGGAAAATATTTCAGATAAACACGTTAAAATTGACAATTTTCATGGAAAATTAAGGAGTAAAGTGGTAGACACGTAAAACATTTCTAAATTAATTGAATATGGGGTAGAAACATTTTATGATAGAATTGAAGATTTACATGGAAAATATTTCTGATAAAATTGTAGGAATATTTATTTAGAAAAACATGGTAAAATTAAAGATTATCATGGAAATTATATAGATAAAATGATAGGCATAAAGATAATTCTAAGTTGATTGAAGGTGGAATTATAAACATTTTCAGATAACATTGAAGACTTACATGGAAAATATTTCTGTTAAAATTCAAGAAATAAATAGACAAACACGTTAAAATTAACTATTTGATGGAAATTTTTACATAAAGAATGGTTGATGTAAAAACTCTTTCTAAATTAATTGAAGGTGGAATTCCATTTGTGATAAAAGATTTATATTGAAAACATTTTTGATACAATAGAGGAAGTATATAGAATGACATTAAAATTGAAGATTATCATGAAAAATAGTGCAGATAAAATGATAGACAAAAGAAATTACTAAATTAATTAAAAGGGGAATTGCAAACACTTTCTGATAAAATTGAAGATTTACATGAGAAATACCTTGTCAGTCTATGTCTTTTTATTGGGGAGTTGAGCCCATTTTTGTTAAGAGATATTAAGGAATAATGATTGTTGTTTCCTGTCATTTTTGATGTTATTTTTGTGTTTGTGCAGGTATCTTCTTTTGGGTTTGTTGGAAGAAGATTGCTTTCTTGCTTTTCCTAGGGTGTAGTTTCCCTCCTTATGTTGGCATTTTCCATCAATTATCCTTTGTAGGGATGGATTTTTTTTTTAAGGCAAGGTCTCCCTAAATTTCTCACTCTGGTCTGTAACTAGCCCATAACCTTAGCCTAAGCTGAAAGACTTTTCTTTCTAATTTCTTATAGATTATTGCCTTATTGGTGGTCTAAACGTCAATTTATTTGAGATTACAATGCAATTACAACATTTCTTCCTTTTCTTTCCTCCCTTCAAACCTTTATACTCCTGCCTATTTCCCTTCAAATTCTATTGCCAAATCGAACCTACTTTTCAAAAGTAGTTGTCATTTTCTACCTCTCTAATTAAGCTTCTGACTGTACAGGAATTTACATTTCCCTTAACAATTTCCCTATAAATTAAAAAAATATAAATTGTTTGGAGATATTGAAATGACCAATGCTAATTACTGACAATCACACTAATTAAGGCAATTAAGAGTATAATAATCTTTCCTTTAATAATGGCCAGATCAAGAGCATTTAAAAACATAAATAAATAAATAAATAAATAAGCACAATCACATCAGTGTTCAAAGAGTTTGAAGTAACTCTGTAACATCTGTCTTTTGCAGAGATTTAGCAGTATTTTCCAGACACAACACAACAATTGTTTTTGATCTACACTTCCTCTAATTATTCTACTTTATGCTTTAGCTTGCACAGACATTAATTCTTTTAGTTAATACAAGTAAACTGTGGCCTAGATGGTCTGAATAGCATTGGCAATAGCATTTATTTTGTGACTAGGCAGACACAAAATAAAGTCAAACAGGATGGCACCACCTTAGTCACTTCAATATTTAAGTCCTTTATTTTGTTCTCTCTATTCTTTTCATTCATAGGAAAGGACAGCTATATATGATATATAACATAATAACATACCTTCTTTTTCACTGTTTCACATGCATATATCTATTTGTATATACAAACATATCCCTAAATATAACCTGTTTGATCTATATAAAGCTTCCTGCATGCATGTTTTCAGGGCTGTTTGGCTCTGGGCAACAAATGGCTGTGCTTTTCCCTAGAGAAAGCAACCTCTCTCACCTCCAGCTTCCCCCAGTTACCTATGGTTCCTTGTTGGCTTTGCCCTGTCCAGTTTGTTGTATTCACTGGTGCCCTCTTTATTGGGCTCATATTTGACACTCATGGTAGTGAGAGTTTACGAACATAGATTCTAACTTTTCTAAGAGACATGATCTCACTGCATGCCCCCTGATCTTTTGGCTCTTACCATCTTTCTGGGCCCTCTCCCATGATGTTCCCTGAACCTTAGGTTTAGAGGAGCTTCGTGGATATGAGAAGACTATGCTTAAAATATTTTTTAAACCACAAAAATATAAATGTTTGAGAAAATAGATACTCCATTCACCTTGACGTAATCACTAAAAAATATATGGATGTGTCCCAACATCACTTTGTAACCCATGAAGATATAGGATTATGGACCAAATGTAACATTTGTGCCCAGCATGCTAATTCTCCCTGTGTACATAATTCTATATAGGAAACTTAGTCCAAACTGTCCAGACAATTTGGACACTGTAAGCTCTGAATTAACCTCAAGAACATAATGAGACCCTGTCTCAAAAAGGTAAAATAAATAAATACGTAGTAAATAGGGCTGGCATTCTTAAAGGCACCTTTTATCCCAATATTCAAGAAGGCAGATGCAGGCAAATCTCTAGGAGTACCTACACAGCACGTTACAAGTCAGGAATGGCTCCACAACGAAGCATTGTCTCCAAAATAAATAAGTAAATAAATACCCACCTAATAAGATGTTATATGTGAAGCCCAATAACTGCTTCATTTCTGAATAATTAATTAGAAAGCGAGGGATGGAGTTCGAATGCCTTGTTCTAAGTGGCTGCCAGATAACTGTCATATGCCATAAAGTTGACATTTATTATTCTGGAAACAATCTTTTCCACTTGGATAAATGAACAAACTTTATTTTATCACTTTTTATAGATCACACAACTCTGTGGCTTCTCAATTTGGTTTCCTGCCTAAATTTTAAAACTGTTGTTGACTTCTTGGCCCCTCAGCTGTATGCCTAATGATGTGGTGTATACAATGAAAACAACACAAATCATTTCATTTCCACACTTGCAATAGAGTTATCCAGACATAGGAAATGAATTTGTTTTATCAGACCAAATCCAGTAAATGTCACACGAATTACATTAACAATAAATACATATTCTAGGAAATAAGAGGGAAATCTCACAGTTATAAGAGAAAGAACCTAATCTGAAATAGCCACAGCCAAACTAAGGCTGCTTATCAAAAATAGCTGTCAATCATTGTGATGCATAGTTTCCTGTCACTTTGACACAATCTAAAGTCATCTGAGAAGAGTTAGCCTCAATTTTTTTTTTGTTTTTTTTTTTGTTTGTTTGTTTTTCAAGACAGGGTTTTTCTATGTAGCCCTGGCTATCCTGGAACTCACTCTGTAAACCAGGCTGGCCTCGAACTCAGAAATCCACCTGCCTCTGCCTCCCAAGTGCTGGGATTAAAGGTGTGTGTCACCATCCGGCACATATTTTTTGATTTTTTTTTTTTTTAGTTAGCCTCAATTTAAAAAGAAAAAATTCCATAAGATTGGCTGTAGGCAGGCCTAGGGTATTTTCTTAATTGGTGATTAATGGGAAGAGCCCACCCAATTGTAGAGAGTGGCACTCCTGGCTTTTTGTCCTGGGTTCTATAAGAAAGCAGGCTGAGCAAGCCATGGGGAACAAGCCAGTAAGCAGGATCCTCCATGGCCTCTGCATCAGCTCCTGCCTCCAGGTTCCTGCCCTGTGTGAGGTCCTGTCCTGACTTCCTTCAATAATGAACAGCAATGTTGAAGTATAAGACAAACATACCCTTTCTTCCCCAAGTTGTTTTTTGGCCATGGTGTTTCATCACATCAATAATAGCCCTAAGTAAGATATTCATTTTCTACCACGAGGCAATAGTATATTCCTTAGCTGTCTAATTAAGCCTCTAACAGCAGAGGAACTTGCATTTATCTTTAACAGATCCCCTATAAAACAGAAAATACAAATGTTTAGAGATACTTAACTCCTTTATTTTTTCCTTTATTCCTTCTCTCATTCATAGGAAAGGGCAGAGGTACACTATACATGACAAATAACATAAATACTGGACAGAAGTGGCTATGAAACACCATTGTAGCTATGTTCAAAATAGCTATCCAAGATTAAACTTTAATAGACTTATAACAAGCTGCTTGAAATAGCCTTGTGTGTTCATTCTCCTGCCTAGAAGATGAGTCAAGAGAAAACTAAGCAGCATTCCCAATTTTATTGGCGCACAATAAACTATGTAATAATCATTGGTATCACTGCCCATTTTTTAAATAGTCATGGTATCATCATCTAAACTAAATTGTATATGTATACATACACATATATATGGAAGATACTTAGCAGGACAAATAGAATACATAGACTATGATTTTATGAATCATAATTTTTTTAATATTTTTATGTTCTATATTCTTTGTTTACATTCCAAATGATTTCCCCTTTCCCGGACCCCCCCTCCCCATATGTCCCATAAACCTTCTTCTCCCCATCCCTTCTCCAATCACCTCCCTCCTTTTTCTCTGTCCTTATATTCCCTTCCCATGCTAGATCAGTCCTTTCCAGGATCAGGACCCTCTCCTTACTTCTTCATGGGAGTCATTTGTTATGCAATTTGTGCCTTGGGTATTCAGGGCTTCTGGGCTAATTAATATCCACTTATCAGAGATTGCATTCCATGTGTATTCTTTTGTGACTGGGTTATCTCACTTAGGATGATATTTTCCAGATCAAACCATTTGCCTAAAAATTTTGTGAATTCATTGTTTCTAATTGCTGAGTAGTATTCCATTGTGTAAATATACCACATTTTCTATATCCAGTCCTCCTTTGAGAGACATCTGGGTTCTTTCCAGCTTCTGGCTATTATAAATAAGGCTGCTATGAACGTAATGGAGCATGTGTCTTTATTGCATGCCGGGGAATCCTTTGGGTATATGACCAGGAGAGGTATAGCAGGGTCCTCCAGAAGTCTCCTGTCCAGTTTTCTGAGGAACCTCCAGACTGATTTCCACAGTGGTGAATCATAAATTTTTGAATCAATAGTTCCTCTCTTTTTTCATTATTCAGAACATTTACATTAGAAATCCAGGTCTCTGGACCAACAGTCAGGGAGCCTTTATGGGTGTGACACATATGCTATGATTGTGCAGCTTGGTGTTTTTCGGAACTCCTAATGGTGGAGTCTGTCTCTGACATTTTTGCCTGCTTTTGAGACTTCTTTTGTCCTACTGATTTGGCTTGTCCAACCTTGATGTGATAGCATGTGTCTGTTCTTATTATAACCTGTTATGCCGTGTTCACTTGATATCCTTGGGATCCTAGTTCTCAGAACTATATTTTCTTCTAAGTTCATTTTTCAGACTTATAGTTAGTTATTTAATCCATTTGGAATGGATTCTTCTAATTGGTGAGAAATAATGTTCTTGTTTCATTCTTCTTCATGAAATAGGCATTTCACCAATACCATTGGATAAAATAGACATTTCTCAAAACAAGAGAGATAAATAGACAACACAACATGCATATGAAAAATACTGATATCACTATTCATCAAAGAAGTACAAATCAAAACCCCAATGATATAGCATGTAATTCTAGTAGATATAACTATTATAATAAATATAAAAATCTTAAGTGCTGGTGAAGATACTGATAGGATACTAGTGATAGGAAGAAATGGAAACTCATATGGGTGACCCTCAAAAGAATTGAACTACTATATGATACAGCTATTCTGCCACTGGGTCTATAAACAGAGGAAATGAATGTATTACATTAATGAAGAGTCTTCACTATCCTCTAAATTGCAACATTAATTGCAGTAGCCAATATACAAAAAAAAAAAAAAAAAAAAAAAAAAAAAAAACCTTTATCTATTATCCGGTAATGAGTGGATAGAGAAATAAGAAGTACACATATACCACGAGATACTACTCATACTATTTAGCCATAAAAGAATGGAATCCTGCTATTTGGTACAACATGGATGGGATTGAAGAATATTAATTTGAGTAAAGTAATCCAAACAGAAATATAAGTACCATATAATCTCACTTATATGGAATCTGAAAATTTGTTCTTATAGAAATTTAGTGTAGTCAGCAGCAGCACTCAGGAAAGCTGGTTCTGCACCTTGCCCAGGGGGCATAGTGGAGGTAGCCCTGATAGCAGGGGCCCAGGAGACCCAACCCTGAGGATACGAGTATAGGAGAGCTGGCCCGACCACTTGTCTGCTAAGAAGTGGCCTGGGTCCAAAGTTGATGTTCCCTGCCTCCTCTCCCCTTGCTGCCTGCAGTAGTTGGGAGAGCTGGCCCCTGAGGATTATGAGAGCAGGAAAGTAGATCCTGCACCTCGCCTGGACAACACAGCAGAACTGGTCCTGGTGGGGCACTGGGTGCAGGTGAGCCAGCCCTGAGGGCCTGAGAGCAGAAGAGTTGTCCCAGACACTTGCCAGCTGTAGTGTACAAAAGAGTAGGTCTGTGCCTTGACTTGCAGCACAGTGAAGCTGGCTCTGGAGGCCTGGGTAGGTGAGCCATTCCCAAGGACATTAGAGCAGGAGAGTTGACCCTGCTTCCTGCTGGTGGAGACACTGGGTAGCCTAGCTGGATCAGTGCCAGGGAGCTTGTCCTGGTGGTGCAGAGAAGGGGGAGAGCATAAGCTGAGCAGTTCAGCTGCCACCCAGGCCCAGATCCAGGGCTTTGGGTTGGCCCACCCCGAAATCTACATATGTCACTGTCTCTCTCTTTGTGTGTGTATCTGTTTGTTTTGTTTCTTTATATTGACCAGTGGCTTTCTCTGGTGTGAGAGCTTCTCCACACTCGGCTTCCTTTTGGCTCTGCTAGGTCACACAGAGATAACCCAAAACCTTTCCACTATCCCACTCTGGGGAGCAGGAGTGCTTGTCTGTTTGATTTTTTTTGGCTCCTGTTCATACCAGGGTTGGTTCCTCTGTGGAGGTGGAGAGACACTTAGTTCAGGCCTTTCATCCAGAGTGCCCTGCCATTTAAGCAGAATGTACCTAGTGAGGGGAAAATAGTTCCCCATCTCCCATACTCCTCCCTCCTCCGCTCCTGGGTTAGCATCCCAGAAGTCCCTCTACACTACACCTGGTCTAAGCATCCCTAAGGAAGGGAAAAGCTCCCCCCCTAGGCTGAGCCTGAAGGAAAAGAAAAAAATTCACTTCGTTTTTCCTCATAATTCATGTCTCCTTTTAAACCAATGATCCATAAAACAAAACAAACAGCCGCCTGGGCTGGGCAAGGGGATTACTGCCAGAGAAGAGCAACAACGCAGACTAGACAAAGCATTCAAACACAAGCTTTGGGCTACAAAATGTCAGCGGAGAAAGACCATTTTGTAAAAGGCTACCTATCTTGGCTACCAGCTTTTAAAAACAAAGCAAAACAAAACAACCAAAACAAAACAAAACAAAACAAAAATGAAGCCTTTCTCAGAATAGGATTGCTACCATCCTTTGATCTAATTCCAAAGACTAAGAATCAGGTTCAAGATTTCCTAGGTGCAGCTGGAGATCAGTGCCTCAAGATACCATAATTTGTGGACATAGTAAGGCCAGCACAAAGGGTAGAACTGTGGTGGTTTGAATAGGAATAGCCCCATAGACTAGAGTCTGAATGCTTGGCACTTAGGGAGTGGTACCGTTAGAAGGTGTAGCCTTGACAGAAGAAGAGTGTCATTGTAGGAGTGGGTTTTGAGGTCTCAGATGGCTCAAGTGATGCCCAGTGTGGTAAATAGTCTCCCTCTGCTGCCTGTGGATCAAGATGTAGATCTCTCAGCTCCTCTAGCACCATGTCTGTCTGCATGCTGCCATGCTTCCCACCATAACAATAAAGGACTAAACTTCTGAACTGTAAGCCAGGCCCAATTAAAGATTTGCCTTTGTAAGAGTTTTCATGCCCATGGTGTCTCTTCATAGCAATAAAACCTTAAGACTGGAACTGAGCCCCTAATCTGGACTGAAACTCAAGAGAGGGCAACTGAGGCTTTAAAAACAGCTCTGACTTCTGCTTCAGGCTTAGAAATTCCAGATATCTCAAAACCTCTTCATCTGTTTGTCCATGAAACAAAAGACATTACAATTTGGGGTTTTAACCCAAACACTGGGGCTGTGGAAATGCTCTGAGATATACCTGTCTAAACCATTGTACCCTGTAGCCACAGAATGGCCTACCCATCTAAGAGCTGTTTATCACCACCACTACTAGCATTATTGCTAGTTAAATGAAAGAGAAAAGACAAGATAACTCTGGGTCAAGATCTTATACACACAGCACACCAGAATATAGTTGAGGCCCTCCGAGGAGCACTAAAACGTTGACTGTCTAATGACCATGGACCATTCCTACTCAAGTCAGGTTTGAGAAACACACCTCCATCGGTTCAGCCACCCTCTTGCCTTGATGACATAGGTGCTCCTGGATCTCCTGAAAGACATCCATGACTTTCAGGAGATAAAAGATGAAACCAGGTATTCGAGAGATGCAGTAGTTACTTTAACTCAAACAATAAGGGCCTAAGCCAGCACCTCTCCCCAGAGAGCAGAACTGATAGATCTGACCCAGGCTATCAAATAGGGAAAAGGAAAGTCCACCACAAAACACAGAGTCTGTCAGTCCATATGGTTTTACTACTGGGCATGTCCACAGTATGATCTATACAGAAAGAGGCCTCCTCACTGCTGGGAAAAAGGACATTAAAAAGTCTTGGCCCTTCTTGAGGCTATTTGGCTTCACTACATACTGATATCCTCCATTGCCAAACTGCTGACCCTAGATGCCTGACAAACAGTCCTCAGACCAGTGGGGAATGTTGATATTCTGACAACATACCACAACCTGGTACTGCCTGAGACTCCATGGTAAAGAAGAAATGGACAGCTCAAATCCTCCAGTTGATGAAGGACACCAGAGGGAAGGGTCATTTTCTCCCAGAAACAACTAACTGACAGAACTCTGGTAACTAACATTCACCAGGCTTCTCATCTGGTGTCCACAAAACTCTCTGAGTTGCTCAGACCAAGGTATGTTATGCCTAGACTAGACAGCCTAGCATGAAATGTCCCGGCCAGATGCCAGTTTTGTGATCCAGTGAGTCCAAAACAGAGAGCCCTTACCAAGGAAAGGATCTAAATAAGAGACCAAAACCCTGGTGAACTCTAGAAAAATTGACTTTACTAAGATCCAGTCTCCTAGAAGAGGAGAAAAGTTCTTGCTAGGTTTTGTAGAGAGTTTTTCTGGGTGGAAAGAGGCATTCCACACCGACACCGGAAATGCTTCAATAGTAGCTAAAATGCCCATCCAAGAAATAGTTCCTTGATTTGATCCCTCTATAGCAATGGGGTCAACAGTAACCTAGCTTTCATCACCAAAATCTCTCAATTAATAGCTAAAACTTTAAACATAGATAGGAAACTTGATTGTGCAAGTAGATCTCAGAGTTCAAGCCAGGTACAAAGAATAAACGGGGCATTAAAAGAAACTCTAACATGATTTTCTGCTCTAAATGTTCTGATTTTTCTTTAATTAACTTTATCTATTATTTATGTAGTATTAAATTTTCCTTTTATTCATTGTCTATCCCCTTCAAGTAAACACAAGACTATTTCCCATCAAAACTGTATGAGACTCAAAGAGAAACAATAAGAAGCTTGAGAAACTGTAAGAAATGAAACTGTCACTAGAGTCCAGAAAAAGGGTGGGTAGGCCTTCTTCCTTTGCTTTGCTTCAGCCTGCTCTACCAGATATAGGGAGGGATTTATCCACATGAGATTATGTTTGGAAGACCTCCCTTACTACTTCCCAGAATGGAGCAGTTGGCAGAACTCTCTATGCCATTCTCAAGTCACTACAGGCCCTCCAGTTCTCCATAAAGCATATTCATTGGACTATCTGAGAGACCCAGCCAACCTCTGAGCCTACCACCAGTTTCCTTTATTTCAAATCCAATAATACCACTTAAGCAAAGGGGTGCTAAGGAACTCTACAAGTTGATTTTCTCCACACATATGTCGATGATCGTACCATGGGTCTACCAGACTCAGGTCTCAAGAAAGCAGAAGCCACAGACTCTGCTGCTAAATGAACCCAATGAAATTAAAGTTTAATTCAGTCCCGGGGTACCTCCACTCCCTGCGTCTCTGCATCCTCCTGAGTCTTGTGTTTTACATTATAGGTATGAATAACAGGGTCAGGTCCCTGCTCCACTGCCCTCCTCAATCCCAGACCTGAAACCAAGGAAGATAGATAGATACAGGAAAGGTGTTAGTTTGTGTGACTACAGACCAGCAACCTATATTCCATAGTGACTTTTGACCTTTACTTACTGGTGTCCACTTTAAGTATCTGGTCACATAGAGAAAAGGGAAGATGTGGGACTTCATTTTTTTTGAGATACGAATAGAGTTTACAATTCTATGCATGTCCTGCGCCTGATCCCCTCATTGTCAGAAACAAGGGACTTTCCACTGCAAAAATTGGGATTATAAAACTAATGTTTGTGTAAAGTTTCCTTTGAAAAGATTCTGGCCTTTGGAAAGCAGGAAAAACTTGGAGAATCAGCCTCTGCCATAGTAAGGGACCCTGGGAGATAGGGTTCATCATTCTCAGGCAGAAATCAGCCAGGATTGCTGATGCTCACACACCCAGTCTACCTACTGCAGAAGAGCTGAAACAAACACCACGGTTCTAAAATATTTCAGATAAGGATAATATGTATTTGATGTTTTTTGTCATAAGAGTAAAAAGCAACAGGTGAGGATAAAGCATGAGCAAGGTTTATGATAAACAGCACTTACTAACAACATATGGTCGGTTATGGTTTATGAACTTCTAAGGTTATATTGTATTCAGGCTAATAGAAACTGACTTGACTCAAAGATATATGTCTAACTACTTACTTCTTTGCTAACTTTGTTGAGCTTTAGATCTTTGAAGAAAATGAGTCATTAAGAAAAAAACTAATATTTTATAAAAGTGCACTATAAAAGGGTCAGGAAAATGTGTTTTGCAGTTTCTCCATGGACTGTATTTATTTTTTAAGGTTTAGTTTGAAGATGTGCAAGTTAATGGTAAGTCACATTATAAATGACCAAATTATTTAATGTGCTCAGTACTATGTTTGTAGTCATGCCAAGTACAAATGTAATTCATTTATAGGGACAAACTTGGAACAAGAGACCAATTCATATTTTACATCATATAGTATTCTGTATATGCTGACAAGGTTAACCCTAAAGCAGGTAACTGAAAACAAATTTATAGTAAATTTAAAGTTCATTAAATATAATATTCAAAACCAGATATATTAAAAACAAAAAACTTAAGGGACTAGATGATGGACCACAAACTCTTCAAGAGATTTGTTGAATATGCCATTTAAGGTGTTTGATGGAAGAGAGGAACACTAAAAGATGGAAGGGGCCTCCCATGACAGAAATACTAGCTACTGGCAGCAGCCCCCAAACTGTCAGCCCATTAACTGACAAAACAGCAATTAGATTCCCTTGCAGTAATGGTTCTTCAAATTTGTAGAGGCTCCTTCTCATGAGACAAAGAAAACTATATCTGGCTTTGGGACATCAACCTGTCTACTTAGTGTGGAAAGCACCAAAAGAGGCAAATTTAGTGAAACCATGGTACATGCCCACCAAGTGGTAGTCTCAGCAGCCCAGAGGGTACCAATGGACTCCATCTGGAGCTGGCATATGTGGTTTATAGTCCCTGCTTACTCTGATGAAATTAATCCTACTCAGATCTCTGTGATGGATTTTGTTGGTCAGCCCCACAAGCCCAGGGCAACAGGTCCTCTCCTCTGTTTCCTCTGGGGCCCACCTGATTGCTTACACCTTCCTTGTTAAGCCTAAATGGCCACCCATTATTAAGCAGGGATATCATTGCTAAACTATACTTTTCTCTTTTTCTTCTTTTCATCCAACTCTTTCCAGATTGTTTCCTCTCCTTGTAACTTCTGAAGAGTCTCCTTATCCACTGCAGACAGTAATGTTTTACCCTATCCACTTCTAGACTCCCTTGTTAACCCAAAAATATAGGTATGATACAAAAGCCAGTAGCTTCCCATCATCCCTCCATTAAGGTCCTACTCTGGGACACTACCGACTACTCCTATGACTCTCAATACCATATCTCCTTAAAACATAGACAAGGTTTAAAACCTATTAAACAACTGCTCACCCATTTATAACAGCACGATCTTGCCTATCCTAAAGTCTAATGACTCCTATACTGCGGTCCAGTACTTCAGGATTTATTAACGTGGCTGTCCTTCCTATATATTTAATAGTGCCTAACCCTTACACTCTATTTTCTCAGATTCCCTCTTGTATTCCTTACTTTGCTTTCTAGACCTCAGGAATCACTCCTTTACACCCAGATTCACATGATCTCTTTGTCTTCAGCTGGGAGGACCCTGACATCAGAATAGTATCTCGGATTACTTGTATTGTCCTCCTCCAAAGGGTTCTGAGATAGCAACCATTTCTTAAGCCAGGCTCTGGCCACTGACCTTTCTCTCAGCCACTTAATCTAATATGTAGATTACCTTCTTCTATGCAGCCCCTCACTGTCACAACATATTGTTCAGCTTCAAAACTTTCTAAGAAACAAAAGATACAGTCACACACACACACACACACACAAAACCTCTCATTATCTTACAGGTCACATACCTAGGCTTTCTGTTATCCTCTAAGTCATGAACACATTCCTGTTTGCAGATAGTACCTGTGGTCCTTCACACCTCCAACCACCAAGGAAAAGATTCCCTCATTCCTCAGCCTGGCCAGGTGCCTTAGAACAAGGCTTCCAAACTTTTGACCTTTATGCCCACTCCCTCTATAAAGGAACCAAGGGCCTTTAACCTGTAGATCCGTGATTTTCAACCTTCTTAATACTGTGGCCCTTCCTTGCGTGGTTGTAACCCCCAACAATAAAATCACTTTTATTGCTACTTTGTAACTGTCATCTTCCTACTGTTATGAAATGTAATGTAAATATCTGCTAGGCAGGGTATCTGTTAAATGGTCCCTATGGACGGGTCATTCAAGCCTCAAAGGGTTGTGACCCACAGGTCGAGAACCACTGCTCTATCTCCTGCTCAGCCTGTCACACCTGCGTTCTCTCTCCTCTGAGAGGCACTCCTATAAGTCCCCACTCTGGCTCTCTCAGACCTTAAGCAATCCTTTTTCCTGTGAAAAATGACGTCTGGGGACAAATGAGAGGACCTACCTTTGCCCCTATTGCCTATCTTTCCAAGCAGCTAGATAGTAAACTTGCCTGTGGGTTAATGCCAACAGCAGCCTCCCTATTGGCCCTGGGAGGCCTCTAAGGTCACCTTTGGTTGCTTTCTGGCTGTTGTTTCTCCACAGTGGCTCAAGGATCTCCTATCACACAAAGAACATCTCACCTTTGACCCCTTCTAAGCTTCAACGTTTTCCCCTGTTACCTTCTTAGAAAATCCCGATAGATATCTCACTTGATTACTTCCCTCTTCCAAAGGCCAAGACCCTCACCCATTCTTGCCTGGAATCTCTTGAAACTCTTACCTACAAAAAAAAAAAAAAAAATCCGCAACTTTCTCTCTGCCCTTGGCCATATTCTAATTATATTTACTTTGTAGATGGAAGCTCATCTCCCAACTCCACTGGCTCCTGCTTTGGTTTGCCTCTGACCAGATTGTATAGTCTGTCCCTTAACCACTAGGTACTGATTCTCAGAAGGTAGAACTCATAGCTTTCGCTAGAGCCTACTCCTTAGCACAATATGAACCTGTGCCAATATATACATAGATACAAAATATACATTTCACTATCATGCCTCCATTTAGCAGCAAAGAGACTTTCTTATTATAAAGGGCATATCTATTACCAATGGGCCTCTAATCCTAAAGCTGCCAGAAGCCTCTTATCTTCCCAAGCAGGCAGCAGTTATTCACTGTCAGGTTACCAGGCCCCTCCTAATGACATAGCCTTAGGAAATGCTTTTTTACTGACAGGAATGCTAAAGAGGCCAGCCAACACCCCTACCCTCATTCTGCTAGTCTCTTCTTGGCTCCTCCAAACTTAACTCCTAAAAATCCTGAATCCCAGTGCCAGGCCCTCTAGGCAATGGGAGATATTATGGGCCCTCAAGAGTAGATTTTATACGGGGAAAGGTGCTATCTCCCTGACATTCAAGCAAAGCCCCTTCTGACAGTTATTCACAACTTCTTTCAACCTGGGTCTCAACCCCTCTACTACTTCCTCCAATATCTAGTCTTACACCCTAACATTCCTGCTCTTCTTAACGCTATCACCCAGGGATGCTCCACCTGCACTCAAACCTCCCCACAGCAGGCTTGTGACCCCTTTCTTCCTTCAACCAATACCAATTTCAGGGTAATCTGGGAGAGAACTGGCAGATTTCCCATATATGCCTCCAACACAAAACATAAATATATCCTTAAAATGATAGAGACTTCCTCAGGATAGGTAAATGTTTTCCCTACTCTAGGTAAGATTTCAGGAGTGGTCTGTTCCTGTGACAGGGCTCCAGACCTTAGCTGGACCCCAGGCTTTGGCACAACTCACTCCACAATTGAAGTGCCATCCAGGCTGTAAAACTCAGTGCATAGACAACACCACCTGCCAAAACTAAAGCTTGATCCATCAAACTCAAAGGTGTTTAACAACGAAGAACTGATTGGGAGAAGGCCTTTTGCATAAACTGAAAGCTACCATCACCTTCTTCGATAATTAGACAGACTTAAGAGATACCTAGCACAATTTTGGTGTCTTGCCCTCTTTCAGAAGATTATCTCCCAGCCAAAAGTTCTGCCTCCAATCAAAAGATACAGCTGGCCTATCTCAAGAAAACCTTGGCCTTCCTAGAGGCAATTTGGCTTCCCCTACAAATTGCTGACTTCCATTTTGACAGACCTCTAATCTGGCTGCCCAACAAATGGCCCTCAGACCAGTGGGGCCTATTAATATTCTGATGACATACCATAACCTAGTCCTGCCTGAGACTCCATGGTAAAGATGAAATGAACAGCACAAACCCGCACACAGGTTGATGGAGGACACCAGAAGGAAAGGTCATTTTCTCCCAGAAACAACTGACAGGACTCTAGTAACTGATATTCACCAGACTACTCATCTGGGGTCTACAAAACTCTCTGAGTTGCTCAGACCAAGGTATGTTATGCCTAGACTAGACAGCCTGGTGTGGAGTATCTCAGCCAGATGCCAGGTTTGTGCTCCAGTGAATCGACAACAGAGAGCAATTACCCAGGATAGAATCAAAATGAGAGACCAAAACCCTGGTGAACTCTGGGAAAACTGATTTCACTAAACTTGCTAGTTTTTGTAGATACCTTTTGTGGGTTGACAGAAGTATCCCCACCAAGATTGAAACTGCTAAAATAGTAGCTAAAAAGTTCCTCAAGAATCTAGTCCCCTGATTCGGCCTCCTACTAGCAAATGGGGTCCAACAATGGCCAAGCTTTCATAGCCAAAACCTCTCAATAGCTAAAGCTTTGGACATAAATTGAAATCTTCATTGTTCTTATAGACCTCAGAGTTCTGGCTAGGTAAAAACAGTAAACAAGAAATTTAAAGAAACTAAAATAATTCTCATTAGCGTCCAGAGAAGGACTTTGCTTTAGACCTACTGTACCATATTGGAAAGGATTTACTACCTGTGAGATTATGTTTGGAAGATCTTCCCTATGGCTTCCAAGGCTCAGAGACCAGCAGTTGGCAGAACTCTCTAACCATTCCTTTCTCAAGTCACTACAGGCCTTCCCATTTTCCATACAGGCTATTCATTTGTCTATTTGAGAGACCCAGCAAACCTGTGTCCACCACCAGTTTCCCCTTATTCGAGTCTGGTGATACTGCCTGGGTCAAAAAGGTAGCCAAAGGGGCAATGGAACCAACTTGGGAAGGACCCTACAAGGTGCTTCTCTCCACTCCTATGCTGGGAAGGTAGATGGCCTTATACTATGGATCCACCATTTCTACATCAAGAAATGGAAAGCCACAGATGCTGTTGCCAAATGGACTGTCTCTGGATCATGGACTCTCTGAAATTAAGGTTTCATCAGTGTTCAGGCCATTCTACTCTCTGTCCTTCTACCTCCTCCTGAGTCTTGTGTTTTATCTTGTGGCTATAAATACAGAGTTATGGTCCAGCTACTACCACTCTTAGGCCTGGATATAAGAACTAAGGGAGAGTGATACAGGGAAGGTAACAGCTATTGTATCAGCAACCAGTATTCTGTATTGAATGTTACTTACTGACATCCACTTCAAGTGTCTAGTTATATAGATAAAAAATGATAGGAGAATTTATCTTTTGAGATAGGAATATAAAGTCTATGATTCTATGTGGCTGGGTCCCATAGTTGCCAGAAACAAGGGAGTTTCCATTGCAAAATTTGGGATTATAAAGCTGAGATTTCCTGAAATTTTCCTTTTAAAAGAGTCTGGCATTTGGGAAACAGGAAAAACCTGGGAAATCCAACTCTATGCCACAGGAAAGTACTCTGGAAATAAACTTAATCATTTGTAGCCAGAAATCAGCTGGGATTGCTGGTTACTTTTAGACATCCAGTCCCCATACTACATAGGAATAGAAACAGCTCAAACTGTCATCCCATTAACTGACAAAACTCACTGGACTAGGGACAGTCCGAATTACAGTTAGAGAGTTTACAAGGGACTAAAACTTGTCTAATATCCCAAACCTTTAACATACATACTTCCTCTTATTCTGGTGTCTGCTATTCTGCCTTGTGAGTTAATTCATCTGGATAACAGCAATATGACCTAGCACTGAGACCACCACTTTGTGGGCATGTACCAATGGTTTGACTAAATGTGTCTCTTCTGATACTTTCCAAACTAAATAAAAGTCTATAGTCTTAGAAAGTCTCTGAGTGTACTAACCTTAATTTTAGCTTCTGTAGTTCTGCTTCTGGCCAACTATTCCTGTTAACTGAACTGTGTCATCCCAGAACATGGCTATTTTGTTTAAAAGTTCACCTTGTAAAAGGCTCAGGGCTATCCTGAGATCCCAAATACTCAATGTAGCCACCAGATGGGTAATAAAAACTTGCTATTGGCTTAAACCCATATCTGAGCTGTTTTCTATGGTAATACCCCACATTTCCACCCCATGTATAATATTATAGTCATATTTGGACTTCCTATATCCATACAGTTGTATAATGGCCTTACAGTTACCTCTATCTCAAGTCACTCAGCTATTTTCAAGGTTAGCAGTACAATGTCACCTTCACATTTCCTACCATCCCTAATTTTCAGAAAAGGAAGAAAGAGCTAGTATTTTCTGAACTTTACCTTTCTTGGCTTTAACTCTTAGCTCTAGCCCTAATCTACATTCATGCCTGTATAATTGTCTGTATAATTTTCCATGACAAGCTTCAATTTTAACACATTTTTCTATATATTTCTTCAATCTTTTCAGACATATTTTTCATGTGAATGTTCAATTTTATCAGAAAGTATTTATAATTCCTTTTCCAATTAATTTAGAAATTATTTTATGTCTACTATTTTATTAGTATGATTTTCCATGAAAATATTCAATTTTAAAACATCAAACTTCCTCTTTCCTGAGATCATTTGAGTTCGTTTACAGCTATCCTTTTCTTTGGGGAAATTTACCTCCTCTGAAACCAGTCCCACTCCATGACTACTTACCTTCTTTCCTCTCTTAAGATGCCTTCTTTGTGAACATGCTGATCTTGTCCTCCCTCAGCTCTCCACAGATCCTTCAGCCTTCCACCGATCCTATCACTTAAACCATTTTAAGACAAAAATCCACCTAAGCTCCTTAACCTTATATTCTTTCCATAGTCTGTTATCTGTCTTAACAGATTTCCACCCAGAAGATACCATCCAGGAGTCAATCTCTAGCCCGGAAACTGCTAATGATATTGCTACTATGTGAACCAACTGGCCAAGTAGAAGAAAGGATTAATAACTTACATTAACTGGCTTACAAACTCCAGAGTCCAAGGGGTCAACTCCAGTGCAGGATTCCTGTTATGGTTCTTTATGAAGCCTTGGTTTCTACCTCTCCTCAGCCCATTTTTCTCTATCCTTCTCATAATAATGATTCTCCCTTATCTCTTCTGGGTCCTCCAGGAGAGAATTAGTGACACAAAACAACAGTCAGTAAACCAGATGGAATTTCCTTGGGTCTCCTACCATCTTTCCTTGAGCCCCTGCTTTGAACCACTATTCCAAAACCCATCCTTTTAAACTCCCAATCAGAAGGAAATATACAGAGGATTATTGTCACTCTTATAACCAACAAAAGTCTTAGAAGTTAGGTCCACAGAGGGCCCCCAAAATGACAGTGATATAACCTTGGAAATGAAAGGATTGTTATTGGGGATCCAGAGCCTAAATTCAGCATCCTAGGGAATCTCATAAGGTGACTTTATCAGGAAAGCAGATCTCCTAAAAGAGATTTATGTTTACCAGGACCTCCCTTAATCTTCACCCAAAGGTTAACTTCCTCTGGCAAGGGCATTTAGTTCTTGGTCAATCCAAACAGTTCAATGACTCCCACCTTGCTGACTGCCATACAAAATCTGCTTGCCTTTTTGACATCTATTTCTCTCTGTTCTCCTGAGTGATATTTTTGGCATTTTGCTCCCCAATAAACATTTCTTTCTATCCATGAAGTGGCTCAATTGAGTTGTTTGACTGTACCCTCTTCCTCAAGACCAATCCATCAGAGAATGGAGAATCTTTTGATGGGAATCACAGAGTGAACATCTTCCTCTGTGTGGTATAGAAAGGCAAGCCTCCTTGAGGAATGAGGTTTACCTTGTAAGCATAATGATGCCCCCAAATAACTGATGGGCTCAGAAATACATTACAACCCCTAAAATCTGCATATATGCAATAGATCCATAAGCAGGGTGTGGCAGCTTTTGTCTGGTCTTCTTTACTGTAAGTGAAAAGACATGCAACTGAAGCTGATGTATTTCCCAGAAAGAATTTGCTCCTGTAAGGGAAAAATTATAATGAACCAACAACATGTAGCATCTTCCATATCACATTAGTGTTTAATTTTCCAGGGAAAAGGTCAGGGGAAATAGAACATAAGATCGAGGTGATGACATGTCATTTCTTACCACTGGCAGGTTGTAAGAGAAAGCAAATATAAGTTGGATATTTCCAAGAGCCCTCCTGAAATCCAAAAAGAAAAAAAAAAAAAAAAAGAAACCCTAAAACCCATGAGAAAAACTGGGCAATAAAGAAGGAGAACATGAAGTACCAGTGTTGGAAGACACTCTGCAGGCCAAACCTTTAATAAAATTAATACATGGCTCAGCATGTAGATGGGGGCCTTAATGTCCTGCGGCCAGAAACTGTGTTAACAGGAGAAAAACTCAGCATCTGAACTAAGTATGATCTTTAAGCAAAGGGCCTTTCACAGTTTAGCTTAGGAGGTTGTAGAACATGGGGATAGGTGGGATCAGCTTGAGTGCCATGGAAACAGAGAAACGGAGTAATAGAACTAACCATCTCCCTTTGAGACAAAGGCTGTATAACTTAAGGCAATATGAAATCATATTCCCTGATGTTGCTGATGTTACTGGCTCATATAAGCTATTAGGGATACTTGGTTATCATGGGTTAAGGTCCTCATCAGGGATATAAAGGCAATAGAAGGGGAAATGGCATTATTAAGAGAACTAGCTACAAAAGAGGCAGTGTTTGATGCCCACTTCACCAGACCTAATAGAACTGTATTCATAGGAATGTTAAGAAAAATGCTGAGGGCTGGAAAGGTAGCTTCATGGTTTAAAAAAGCTTGCTGCCATTCCAGAGGACCTGAATTGAGTGACTCACAACCATTTGTTAAGTCCAGATTCAGAGATGATGACACTTCTTTTTGAGCTCTAGAAATATTGCACTTAGATGTGTACATACGTACACCTAGACACACATATGCAGACATAATTAAAAATAAAAGAAACATTTGTTTAAAATAAAAAGTGCCAGGTGGTGGTAGCGCACACCTGTAATCCCAGCACTCTGGGAGGCAGAGGCAGGTGGATTTCTGAGTTCCAGGACAGCCAGGGCTATACAGATAAACCCTGTCTTGAAAAAAAACAAAAAGAAAGAAAGAAAGAAAGAAAGAAAGAAAGAAAGAAAGAAAGAAAGAAAGAAAGAAAAGAAAAGAAAAGAAAAGAAAAGAAAAGAAAAGAAAAGAAAAGAAAAGAAAAGAAAAAAAAAGAAAGATGTTGATTGAGCAGGTACCTTGAATCTGGTATGAGGCTTTAGTGGTATTTCTGAGCCTTATAGTGGGATGAGATCTTTACAAGGTAAGAAGGGGTACTGATACATATAAGTGGTTTAAATCACATATAAATTGGATTCCTAAACTTATAAAGTAATCAAGAAAGGGTGTCTCTGTGCCGCTCTTAGACAAACGTGGCAAGATTTGTGTTGAGTCAGCATTTCTGGGGGACAGAATTGATAGAAAGCCAAATGCTGTGTTAGTGAGTTGCTGAAAGGCTGTCAAGATGAGCAACAGTTCACAAAAGACAAAAAATAACAAAATGCTGCAAGTGAAAACTATTAAGTTTATTCTAGGGTTGGGATGTTATTCTCCATAGAATATGATGTATATGATTTTCCTTAAAAGAAAGTATACTGGGAGTGAGCACAGTTGACTTAGACTGAGGCCCTTTTAGTACTCAGTTATGACTGTTGAAAAATGAAGGGTCAGGGTACTGATTCAAACCCTGTCAAAACCAAAAAGCTAGCTCCAGAAGTAAGCATAGTGTAGCTCTGGTCCTCTTTGGGCCTGAGTTGGGAATAGCAAAAGTTATCTCAATAGAAACTATTAGGGTAAGCAAGTATTCAGGAAATTTATGGCAGAGGTAGCACCCCAGGATGGGGAGACTGAATAGTTACAGAAAATGACTATGAATTATAGATGGCTATATGGAATAGTGCCTCCTATCTATGATTCTGCACCCAATGTTATTATTTTTGATAAAATAATTGATAAAAAGTGGGGGTATCTGTTCTAGTTTGTTTTCCATTTGCTGTGATAAAGATGATGACCAAAAGCAATGTGGGGAGGAAGGGTCTTATTTGGCTTAGACAGCACAAACATGGGCCATCATTGAAGGAAGCCAAGGCAGAAACTTGTAAGCAGGAATTAAAGCAGAAGCCATGAAAGAATATGACTTCTTTTCTTTCCAGGCTCATGTTCAGCTACCTTTCTTATATGACCGCCTGCCTTGTAGAACAACCCATGGTTGGCTAGGCCCTCCCACATCAATTATTAATCAAGACAAACATTAAAATCACAGACTTGTTGTGGTGATTTGAATGAGAATGGTCCCCATAGGTTCATGCATTAGAATGTCTGGTTGACAGTTGGGCAGTTGGTAGACTGTTTAGAAAGGATTAGGAGGTATGCTTTGTTTGAGAAAGTATGTCACTGGGGGTAGACTTGAGGTTTCAAAGGCCCATGCCAACCCATTTTCCTTTCCTCCCTCCCTCCCTTATTCCCTTGCCTCTGCCTCCAACTCTGCTAATAAAATTTAAGGGTTCAGCTGCTGCTCTAGCACCATGCCTGCTGCCACACTCCCCAGTGCAACCCTCGGAAACTGAAAGCAAGCTCTCATTTAAATGCTTTCCTTTAAAAGCTGCCACCTTCATGGTATCTCTTCACAGAGACAGAACAGTAACAAGGCCCCAAAGTAGATGTGATGGTGATGGAGGCAATTTCTTGATTGAGCATTCTTCTTCCCAGATATGTCTAGGTTTATATCAAGCTGGGAAAATCTAAGTAGCACAGGACCTTTTCATGCTGTACCTGACATTTCAAACAATTCCTTTTTCTGCTCACTTAGCTATCCAATTGCAATGGACAGTGATGGACCTTTAACTATACTAACTATCCATGTAAAAATGTTTCATTATATTCTGCTAACCCTTGAATGTCTTATATATCCATAGAAATATTTGAAAAGGCAATGAAAATAGCAGTTCAGGATACTGAACAAAGATACCTCATAGAGGTTGAAAAAACTACTTCCATACACCATAATATTACTACTGCTGTCAAATTTGGTCTGCCATAGAGAGAAACTTACTTGTTTTGAAATAGGTTATGTCTTACAGAGACTCATCACCAGTTAGATTCCTGAGATTAAGTGACTGATGCTGAGAGATAGTGTCCAATTCTCAGACAAAAAAAATGGGAAAAGGGAGTCAGACATCTATATCATCGCCTCCAAGGCCCAGAAAACATCACAGGAGAGGTAAGAAAGAATGTAAAAAGAGTCAGAGGAAGGAATTACCATAGTATATCTCTCTCCACATTAAAACCTTCCCTCCTAGAGGGAAGAGAGGAGGTCATATGACTCAAGATGCTAACAAAACTTAAAAGCCTCTGGAAATATCATGGAAGTTACAAAATTTCTAAAGACACCCCCACCAAGATTGAATAATAAGGACACAATTGCTGAGGACAGGATACTCTCTAAGTGGCCAACATGTCCCCAAATTGTTCAGGATGCTCCAGGAACACAGCAGTCATTAGCCAGAACCTGTGATGGGGTAAGCTTTCTGGTGGTACAACAACCATTAAGAATCAGCTATGGTCCTGTAAGAAAACTCTGTCTCTGTTGTTAGGAAAAGTATAGCCCCAGGACCCCCATGACCAAGTTCTCAACACAAAGGAGATTTATTTTCCTGAGAGAGACAAAGGACAGGGAATAAGACAGGAGGTAGAGAATGAGGAAGAGGGGAAGGGGAACAAGGGAGAGGGAGGAGGGGTATTTGTCCTATGGGGGTGGACAAAGGACTGCCTCTGAATATAGAGGAAACAGATGTGGCACATAGGGAAGTGGCAGTTTATAAAGGTACAGGGGGAAAC
Organism: Apodemus sylvaticus; assembly: GCF_947179515.1. Lineage (NCBI taxonomy): Eukaryota > Metazoa > Chordata > Mammalia > Rodentia > Muridae > Apodemus > Apodemus sylvaticus. Next base: position 13,333,867 of record NC_067495.1, on the reverse strand, counting down.
CCGTGTTAGGATGAGGTGTTCAAGTTTAATTGGACATGTTAACTAGGTGAGTCAAGGGGGGATTTTGACTGCTGGACTTCAATACTTTGGTGGCTGGACTTTAGTAGTCAGCTTCAGGAGGAGGATATGGCCAAACAAACAAATAGACCTTGGAGTTGTAGCTTTAGGAATTTAATCTAACAGTTTTTACCAAGGCAGAAGAAATCAAGGGGAAGGGCAAGGCCTGCCAGAACCACGCTAGCCACACTCAAGCTGGCTAGGGTCCCTTCATGTGTTCCTCGAGATAACCCCAATAAACTCATTGGTTCACTGAACTTGACTTTGGTAAAATCATTTTTTAAAATCTATCATAGGTGCCCTATCTTGGGTGAATAGAAATTTGTTTGCTTCTTTTCAGGAAAACTCATTCAACAAGAAGAAAGTGATGATATGACCTCAATATGAAACTGTATTATCTAGGGGAACATCTCAAATGATTCTGGGTTTGGCTAAGTTTATTCACATTCAAATGGTGAAAGAAGAGACACCGTGAAAGGACAGAGTAAAATAAAGTATAATTTGGACACAGAAGAGAGACTATCCTTTGGTGTGTACTAATATTTTTAAACTTGTTTAAACAGGAGGCATCTCAATGGATATAGATAACTCTCTAAAACATACGGCAGCCAACAATGATCACTGGCCAAAATGGGAAAGAGTAAGTGATTTCATGGCTTTTTTTTTTTCGTGGCTTGGCCATGTTGATCACCTAGAATCCTAAGGCAAAGGCCCACCATTTTGTGCTGTCATTGTTCTCTATAGAAACAGTGATGTCATGAATTTTAAGTTCTAGTACCAGCTGGCAAGTAGGCATTAGGAGAGTATGGAGGGTTGAGGAAAGACCTAATATCTTGAGGCAGACTGGAAGAGTCATCGCAGCATCCAAATTCTCCCCCCCAAAACATCCAAGGGTCCCAGATGATCGCCTACTGTGGTACTACAAAGGTAGAGACGTCGTCTGACTTCTTTTTGGATAGTATGGGAGGTGTCTTATTAGTGGCTTAGTCAACCTCTCATTTTTAACTTCCATTTTATCTTGGATAACTAAGAATGACTTTGGTCAAAGTTTCTTTCTTTCTACATAAATCTAAACATCTCTTGCCACATAACTCTGGTGCTGTAGTGGGAAATTCAAAGAGAAGTAAACAAAAGTGGGAAAATGTTTTCACTTGCAAAGACTGGGAGAGATTCTGTATGTGAACACTACAATCCCCCACCAAACTGCTAATGAATGTCATTAGATTATTCTCAAAGTCTAGGAGGGAAAGGAATGAGATGCTTGATATCGGGAGGTTGTGAACTGTGGAAAATGTTGTGAAATATCTGTACCAACTGAGACAGGTGGCCTACAGTAGCCAGCTTGGCACACTTTGGATATGAAAAGGTTACTGACTTTTCCAGGTGTGCCATGCCTTTGCTCAGGTTGCTACAGCACCGGGTATTGTGACTCAATAAAGATACTTGTCATACCCCAGGGTCAGAGCCAGGAGGAAGCAGCTTGGCCCATCAGTCTGGTCTAACAGCTGACCAGGGTGGCAGCCAGCTGCAGGTGCCCAAGAACTTGGCACTGCCCCCTTCCATCTAAAGGGGCACATCTCCCTTCTGGGTGGCACACATTCAGTCAAAGGTACAAAACAACTCCATCATCAAGGTAATGAGTTAATACATCTTACTTTTTACGGTTTTTTAAGATCCAACTCTTAGAAGGGATCTTGTAGCTTCTGACTTTCTTTCAAAGCTAGTAGTTGTTCACTAGCTGTTCAAAAAAGAGGGTCTCTCATCTGAGGGGGTAGTAAGGCTTTTTATACTAGCTTTCTAAAGTTTTGTAGAATTCTTAATTGGAAACATTCCCAAACACCTTGGGAAGTGGTCAAGATACATATTGTTTAAGAAGATAGCCACTAGATAACTTGTTTTTTTAGAAAAGTGCTGCCAAGAGAACACAGGGTAGAAGAGGAAAGAAGGAAATATGGGGGCGGGGGAAGAGAGGAAAGGGGAAGGAAGTGAGGGAAAGAGAGGGGAGAGAAGAGGGAGGAAAGGAAGAGAGATGGAAGGGGAGGGTCATAGGTGGAGACAGAAAGAGGGAGGCAAGAAAAGGGCAGGTGGTGAGGGGGGACGTTAGGGAAAGGGCAAATGGAAGAGGGGAGCAGAGGGAAGATGGTGGAGGAGAAGAGAGGAGAGAGAATGAAGGGGGAGGAATGAAAGGGATGAAGAGAGGGGGAAAGAGGAGAGGGGAGGAAGAAGGGTTGAAGGGAGGGAAAAAGGAAGGGAGGGAAGATAGAAAACAGTGAGGGAGGTGGGAGCAGAGGAGGATGGAGGAAGGAAAGGTAAAGAGGGGGCAGGAAAGGGAAGAGGGTGAAGAAAGGGAGGAGGGAAGGGGAGGATGGAGAATAAAGGGAGGGAGAAGAGAGGAGGAGGGAGGAGACGAGGGAGGGGAGGGGGAAAGGGTGGAGAGAGGGAGGAGTGCAGGGAGGATGGAGAATAAAGGGAGGGAGGAGGAAGGGAAGGAGGGAAGCAGGAAGGGAGGAGAGTGGGGAGGAGTGAGGGGAGGGAGGAAGGGTGAAGAGAGAGAGGAGGGAGGGAGGATGGGGAATAAAGGGAGGGAGGTGGAGGGGAAGGAGAGGAGGGCAGGAAGGAGGGTGGGGAGGAGGGAGGGGAGGAAGGAGGAGAAGAGTGAAGGGAGGAGGGAGGGGATGAGGGAGAAGGGGAGGGAGGGGAGGAGGAAGGGGAGGAGGAGGAAGGAGGGAGGGGAGGAGGGGGAAGAGGAGGGAGGGGAGGAGGGGGGGAGGGAGGAGAGGAGGGGGAAAAGGAGGGAGGGAAGGAGGGGGAGAGGGAGGAGAGGAGGAGGGAGGAGGAGGGAGGGGAGGAGGGAGAAGAGGAGGGAAGGGAGGAGGTGGAGGAGGGAGGGGAGGAGGGAGAATAAAGGGAGAAGGGAGGGGAAGAGGGAGGGGAGGAGGGAGGAGGGAGGGGAGGGAGGATGGAGAATAAAGGGAGAAGGGAGGGGAAGAGGGAGGGGAGAATGGAGGAGGGAGAGGAGGAGGGAGGAGGGAGGGGAGGAGGGAGGAGAAGGAAGATGAATGAAGAGAGATGGAACAAGAGAGGACAAAGAATAGAGAGATGGAGGAGGGAGTAAAGGAGAAACAAGGGATGGAGTAAAGGTAGAAAATAAAGTTGGGAGGAGAGGGAAATGGAGGATGAGAGGCAGGAGGTGGAAAGGAAGATGGCTGAAGAGAGGAGGGAAGAAGCATGGAGGGATGATAAAGAAAGGATGAAGGGAGGAAGGAGAAAGAGGAGGAGGCAGGAACCCAGGGAGGCAAGAGGAGGGAGGGAGAGGAGAGGAGGGGAGAGGAAGAGAAGGAGGAGGAAAAGAAAAGGGAGGCAGAGGGAAAGAACAGAATGAAACTAGTTTGAAGACGTACAGGGAAGAGCAAGATCTAATAATCTAGTTTGTAGAAAAAGCCACACACCCCTAATACTTAGGAGAAGAAATGTATCCTGTTAGATTCTGGAAAAAATCCAATTCAAGCCATGGACACCAAAATACAAATCTAAGTTTTTAACTGGTATTAAAAAGCAAAATTTTATCAATAATTTATTTGGTTGTCTTTGTCCCTTTAGCTCCAGACTGGATTGGGAAAGCAGAACTGTAGGGAGTTAGCAACTTTCTAAAACAATAAATTTGATTTTTTTCAGAACCTGGTGTTATTTCTCTAAGACATTTGATTAGCCATGTAAGGTTGTTAGCAGCTTTCATGGAATACTTTGTGAAATAGCTAAATCGCTAAATATAAACCCTAGTTTTTTTTAAAATTTAAATTTGCTTATTCGTGTACCACTTTTCCTGCTTGTATCTTAAGTCAACATATTACCATGTTCAAGATACTTAGTAAGGTAAGTCTAAATGAACAGAGACCACATATTTTAGTGATTAGTCCTGTGCCTTGACTTTAAACATTTTACCATCATTCCCCACTTTCACATCTCTCCTAAACTTCAATGAAACATAGATTTATTTAACAAGTTTTATTTAAACTGACTTCATTTTATAAACTACATGTAAGAACTTCACATTTCTTTTGCTTCTTCCTGCAGATGTCTGACGATATTGACTGGTTACACAGCCGCAGGGGCGTGTGCAAAGTAGATCTTTACAGCCCAAAAGGACAACAAGATCAGGACCGAAAAGTGGTAAGATACAAACTGACTCCAAGGAGTAGAAAAATTGACCATACAGGTATTGGAACCCGAGATAAAACTCATGGAAGCTAATATGTGGCTTCTCCAAGCATCCAAGCTCAGTAAAGGCTGTCAGGGGCCAGCACATATCTACATTACATCACACAGGGGTGAATCAAAGGCGAGTGAGGAGTAAGGAGAGAGGGGAGGGAGGAATGTGAAGGGAAGGGAGGGAGGAGCCTAAGAGGGGAGGGGCCTAAAAGAGGGAGAAACCTAAGAGAGTGGGAGGGGCCTAGGAGGAGGGAGGGGCCTAGGAGGAGGGCGAGGCCTAGGAGGGAAGAACCTAAGAGTGGGAGGGGCCTAAGAGAAGGAGGGGCCTGAGAGGAGGGAGGGACCTAAGAGTAGGGAGTCACCTAGAGGGGAGGGGCCTGAGAGTGGGAGAGGCCTAAGAAGAGGGCGGGGCCTAGAAGAGAGGAACCTAAGAGTAGGAGGGGCCTGAGAGGAGGGTGGGGCCTAGAAGGGAGGAACCTGAGTGGGAGGGGCCGAAGAGAGAGGCCTACCATGGGAGGGGCCCAAGAGGAAGGAGTCACCTAAGAGTGGGAGGGGCCTAAGAGAGTGGGAGAGGCCTAAGAAGAGGGCGGGGCCTAGAAGAGAGGAACCTAAGAGTGGGAGGGGCCTGAAAGGAGGGGGGCCTAGAAGGGAGGAACCTGAGTGGGAGGGGCCGAAGAGAGAGGCCTACCATGGGAGGGGCCCAAGAGGAAGGAGTCACCTAAGAGTGGGAGGGGCCTAAGAGAGTGGGAGAGGCCTAAGAAGAGGGTGGGGCCTAGAAGGGAGGAACCTAAGAGTGGGAGGGGCCTGAGAGGAGGGGGGCCTAGAAGGGAGGAACCTGAGTAGGAGGGGCCGAAGAGAGAGGCCTATCATGGGAGGGGCCCAAGAGGAAGGAGTCACCTAAGAGTGGGAGGGGCCTAAGAGTGGGAGAGGCCTAAGAAGAGGGTGGGGCCTAGAAGGGAGGAACCTGAGTGGGAGGGGCCTGAGAGGAAGGTGGGGCCTAGAAGGGAGGAACCTGAGTGGGAGGGGCCGAAGAGAGAGGCCTACCATGGGAGGGGCCCAAGAGGAAGGAGTCACCTAAGAGTGGGAGGGGCCTAAGAGAGTGGGAGAGGCCTAAGAAGAGGGTGGGGCCTAGAAGGGAGGAACCTAAGAGTGGGAGGGGCCTGAGAGGAGGGGGGCCTAGAAGGGAGAAACCTGAGTAGGAGGGGCCGAAGAGAGAGGCCTATCATGGGAGGGGCCCAAGAGGAAGGAGTCACCTAAGAGTGGGAGGGGCCTAAGAGAGTGGGAGAGGCCTAAGAAGAGGGTGGGGCCTAGAAGGGAGGAACCTGAGTGGGAGGGGCCTGAGAGGAAGGTGGGGCCTAGAAGGGAGGAACCTGAGTGGGAGGGGCCGAAGAGAGAGGCCTACCATGGGAGGGGCCCAAGAGGAAGGAGTCACCTAAGAGTGGGAGGGGCCTAAGAGAGTGGGAGAGGCCTAAGAAGAGGGCGGGGCCTAGAATGGAGGAACCTGAGTGGGAGGGGCCGAAGAGAGAGACCTACCATGGGAGGGGTCCAAGAAGAGGGAGTCACCTAGAGTGGGAGGGGCCTGAGAGCATGAGAGGCATAAGAGGAGGGCGGGGCCTAGAAGGGAGGAGCCTAAGAGTGGGAGGGGCCTAAGAGAGTGGGAGAGGCCTAAGAAGAGGGTGGGGCCTAGAAGGGAGGAACCTGAGTGGGAGGGGCCGAAGAGAGAGGCCTACCATGGGAGGGGCCCAAGAGGAGGGAGTCACCTAGAGTGGGAGGGGCCTGAGAGCATGAGAGGCATAAGAGGAGGGCGGGGCCTAGAAGGGAGGAACCTAAGAGTGGGAGGGGCCAAAGAGAGAGGCCTACCATGGGAGGGGCCCAAGAGGAGGGAGTCACCTAGTGTGGGAAGGGTCTGAGAGTGGAGGAGGCCTAAGAGGAGGGTGGGGCCTAGAATGGAGGAACCTAAGAGTGGGAGGGGCCATAGAGAAAGAGAGGATGGGAGGGGTCCAAGAGGAAGGAGGTGCGTAAGAGGGGAGGGGCCTAAGAGGAGGGAGAGGCCTAAGAGGAGGGCGGGGCCTAGAATAGAGGAACCTAAGAGTAGGTGGGGCCAAAGAGAGAGGCCTAAGATGGGAGGGGCCCAAGAGGAGGGAGGTGCAGCAGAGGGGAGGAGCTTGATTGGAGGGAGGAACGTAAGAGTGGGAGGGGCCTAAAAGAGAGGAGCTTAATGAGGGAGGGGCCTAGGAGGGGCGGAGCCTAAGAGGAAGGGCAGCCCAAGAAGAGTTTAAGGGGAGGAGCCTAAGCAGAGGGAGGGGCCAATGGCATAAAAGGGAGGAGCCTAGGAAGGGAGAAGCCTAAGAAGAGTAAGGATCCTAGGAGGGTTAGGAGCCTAAGAGGAGGTAAGGGTGGTCGTTGCCACCAGCTTTTATTCCCTAACACTAAAGCCATAATGTTTAGCTACCAGGAAGTTGCTCTTATCCACTAAGGAAGGCAAATTACTTCAACTATTTCATATTACTTCCCAAATTTCTAATTATTTGGATAGTACTTCACTTTTTCATCCTGATCAAGTACCAAAATTGTTTATATTTAAACATGATCATCACCCTAAGCAATGTTATTCATAATACCACAAGCCTCATATTTTAGTACAATGTACCTATTAAACAGAAATGTTTACCTGTGTAATACATTTGATTACACTATCACTTCCTTTTCCCAAGAATCCTAGGAGGTAAGTGTTCTTATCATCTCCAAGAAAGAAACTAATGATGTTTCTTCTAGAGTGTATCTAAATTTGCCCTCTTATTTTTATGTAGATATGCTTTGTGGATGTGTCCACCTTGAATGTGGAAGATAAAGATTCCAAGGTGGGTATTTTCTCAAAGTGGAAGGAGGGTGAGAAAAAGAGTTTTCTATAAAATATGACGAAAGGGAAGGGATGAGGGAGAGAAAAGAAAGGGAGAGGGGATCATATCACCACAGAATATGGCTCTTGAGATGCATAGTCGTGAGTGTCATCAGAGGATGGATTAGCAATTTGTGGAAATAAACTTGTCTCATTCTTCAAATTTTGTAGCATTGAAACCCTACCTCTCCTGAAGAAACAAAGGATGATGGGGGACATGACCTTCATGCTATGAAATTATAGCCAAAGGGGTAGGGCAGCATGGAGAAATTGCAAAAATCAACTTTTCATTAAAAATCTCTCACCCTTTAACTCCACAGGGTGCTGCTGGTTCCAGTTCAGAAGGCGAATTAAATCTGGAGAATCTAGAAGAAAAAGAGATTATCGTGATCAAGGACACTGAAAAACAAGATCAGTCTAAGGTGACCTAGCCTCTGAGGTTCTATCATTTCCTAATTTCTAGGACCAATATTTAATCTGAAGACTCTGGTTCAGAGATGGTAAGGAAATGGTTGTCCAATAGGTCCACCAACCTGGAACATATGATATTCTAGAAAACATAGAACTAAGTTCAGGGCCATGGTAAGTTCCACATGCAATATTTTAAAATGGCGTTCACTAATCACAAAGGTTCAAAATACTACTCTGTGACTTGTATGGATCGACTCCAAACAGAACCTTGCTATTCGCGTTCTAAGAATGATGTACATTTAGTATTACAATGCTCCTTGCTGACTTGTACTATGCTCCTATGCCTCATATTGCCCAGTATTTAATAAGGAAGAAAGATATGGAACAGAGAGAAAACACGTACCAACCAAAAATTTGAGTACCTAAGAGATTACATACGTAAGCTGTTGAAAAGATTCAAACTAGAAGCTGTGGTCATAGCCCAAATCCATTTGTTTTTGTGTATTTCAAATTATATCTGTTAGGCTCATTGTTTAGAGTGCTGAAACACACCCACATTCTTATAAGCCTGGACTAACTGGTAATGGAAAGGATATTTGGCTTCAATGCAAAGAAGTCAAATGCTTTCTATTCCCCGTCTCTAGGCTCATATGTTATAAGCAAAACATCATTAATGATCTCACACACATTTGGAATGAGGCCAGTGTGTCCCTGAAAGAAGAAAAACAAGTCATAGAAACATTCTTCGAAGTTTTGGGGATAATTTGGGGGTGGCCAGTTCCATCCTGTAGTCTTAAGAAAGGTACAACTTGGGGCTGGAGAGATACCTCAGAGGTTAATAGCACTGACAGCTCTTCTAGAGAAGCAAGGGTTGATTCCCAGTACCCACATGGTACTGCAATTCCAGTTCTAGGAGACCCAACACACTTTTCCTGGCTTCCATAAGCACCATATATTTAAGTGATGTTACATTTCACATTTATAAACACATATGCATTAATAAACATACTGTCCTTTACATATAGAGTTAACATATACATGTAGTCAGATATACTGATACGCCCACATGTGGCAAACATAAACACCCGCATTTACATTAATACACACAATGCATAAACATACACCAATACACGTTAACACATATAAACCTTGATCAGAACAGTGACCATAACAAACTCAGATATTGACATACACATTATAAATGCATATGGAAAGACCTATGTGACAATACACAATCCTGACTGGCATGCATACACACATACAAACACATAAAGTAACACACTTGTATGATACTTTGATGCACACATTTACACAAATGCGGTTATATACATACTATGTTATTCACATATAATTCTTAAAACACCCAGAGAATGTACAACTTGTATATACACAAATACCTATAGATCTTATAAATGTAGAATAAACCACATATGATTATTATTTTGTTCCTAGTAATATTGAAACTGACAGTGGGTTCTTTACATATTCAGACATACTGACATATACAAGTATATTTTTCCACTCACTCATGCATGCTTGTGTTGGCTTATAGGCACAATAGGTACTAATATTAACACATTATTATATATGGTTACACATAGCCATACGAAAACATATACACACATATAATAGCAACTTCCAACACCAACAATACAGACAGACATACTTTCATATCTACTGAAATACCCAAATACATGAATTGCCATATTGACATGCCTACACACACAATATACACTGGCACAGTGTTGACACAATGAGACATACACACATACTCAAATGAAATTGGCAAATACATTGGCAGTACTTGTAAATAGTTAGATCTACAAGCATATACACTCTTTATACTCCAAGTTTTTGTTGCTATCATGGTGCTTGAATGTTTATTACTGAATATCTTTAGATGTTAATAAAAAGCCAAATCTCTGTGTTACTTACAAGCTATATCTTCTAACAACCAGAAAACAAAGGGCAGAAATAGCATACCCAAACTCTTCAAATTCTTATGGTGAGGTGTTCTTCTTTTTCTAGACGGAGGGATCTGTGTGCCTTTTCAAACAAGCTCCCTCTGATCCCATAAGTGTCCTCAACTGGCTCCTCAATGATCTCCAGAAGTATGCCTTGGGTTTCCAACACGCATTAAGTCCCTCAGCCTCTAGTTGTAAACATAAAGTAGGAGACCTTGAGGGTGATTATCAAAAAATACCCTCTGAGAACTGCTACAGTGTGTACGCTGATCAAGTAAACTTGGATTATTTGAACAAAGGACCTCAAAACCTTCGCCTAGAAATGGCGGCATCCAAAAACACCAACAATAACCAAAGTCCCTCAAATCCTGCAGCCAAATCTCCTAGCAATCAGAGGTCAGTTGCCACTCCTGATGGAGAATGTTCTATGGACGATCTTTCCTTCTATGTCAACCGATTGTCATCTCTGGTAATCCAAATGGCCCGTAAGGAAATCAAGGACAAATTGGAAGGTGGAAACAAATGTCTCCATCATTCCATGTATACATCAGGAGAAAAGGGGAAAACCAGCCCCCGGAGCGCTGTCAGCAAAATTGCTTCTGAGATGGCCCATGAAGCCGTCGAACTGACCTCAGCAGAAATGCGCGGCAACGGAGAGGAATGCAGGGACGGCCGGAAAACCTTTTTGTATAGTGAAATGTCTAACAAGAACAAGTGTGGAGAGAAGCAACAGATGTGCCCGAAAGATAGCAAAGAATTTGCAGATTCCATCAGCAAGGGGCTTATGGTTTATGCAAATCAGGTGGCATCTGATATGATGGTCTCTGTTATGAAAACTTTGAAAGTGCACAGCTGTGGGAAGCCCATTCCGGCTTGCGTGGTCCTGAAGAGGGTACTATTGAAGCACACCAAGGAAATTGTATCTGATCTGATTGATTCATGCATGAAGAACTTGCACAACATAACAGGAGTCCTGATGACAGACTCAGACTTCGTTTCTGCTGTCAAGAGGAATCTTTTCAATCATGGTAAACAAAATGCAGCGGACATCATGGAAGCCATGCTAAAGCGTCTGGTCAGTGCGCTTCTTGGTGAGAAGAAGGAGACTAAATCTCAAAGTCTGGCATATGCAACCTTAAAAGCTGGAACTCATGATCCGAAATGCAAGAATCAGAGCCTTGAGTTCTCAGCTATGAAAGCTGAAATGAAAGGAAAAGATAAATGCAAGGCCAAAGCAGATCCATGCTGCAAAGCGCTGACGAGTGCTGAGAGAGTCAGTGAGCATATCCTCAAAGAGAGCCTTACGATGTGGAACAACCAGAAGCAAGGAAACCAAGGCAAGACGACGAACAAAGTATGCCCCAGTAAAGAAGAGAAGAGAGAGAAGATCAGTCCTTCCACAGATTCACTGGCCAAGGATCTAATTGTCTCTGCCCTTATGCTCATTCAATACCATCTGACCCAACAAGCAAAGGGCAAAGATCCATGTGAAGAGGAATGCCCCGGTTCCTCCATGGGGTACATGTCCCAAAGTGCGCAATACGAAAAGTGTGGAGGTGGCCAAAGTTCGAAATCACTTTCAATGAAGCATTTTGAAAGTCGTGGAGGTCCTGGACCATCTACCAGTGCGAAGGACAATCAACTGGAGTCCCAGAAGATGGATATGTCAAACATGGTTCTGTCCCTGATTCAGAAACTTCTGAGTGAGAGCCCTTTCAGCTGTGATGAACTATCTGAAAGTGAGAATAAGCGTTGTTCTGATCCGAGATCAAGCAAAGCAGCTCCCATGGCCAAGAGACCTGAAGATCAATGCCAAGACAATACAGAACTGGACTTCATCAGTGGGATGAAGCAAATGAACCGCCAATTTATAGACCAGCTAGTAGAATCCGTGATGAAACTGTGCCTGATCATGGCTAAGTACAGCAACAATGGAGCAGCCCTGGCTGAGCTGGAAGAACAAGCAGCCCTGGCAAGCGGTGGCCCCAGATGTGGCCGTGAAGCTGTGATGTCGCAAAATTATCCTGAAGCTCCTGGCCCTGAAGTTATTGTCAACAATCAGTGCTCTACAAGTAACTTGCAGAAGCAGCTGCAGGCTGTCCTGCAATGGATTGCAGCCTCTCAGTTTAATGTGCCCATGCTCTACTTCATGGGAGACGATGATGGACAACTAGAAAAGGTAAGAAACGCATTAAGGCCTAAGAAATTAATGATAGAATGAGTAGATATGTGCAGACTAGCATTCATATATATAGAGAGAAACTGCATTCTCTACACACACACACACACAGTTCCCTCATTAGATTTCAGAGAAATCACATAGTGAAATCATGCTCCATATAGGAGTTGAAATAAAACCATACAACTCTCCTTATACCCATTTCCCAGATCTTAGGGGAAAAGGCTAGGCATGTCAGCAGTTCTGGGTCTATGACAGGGTGTTAACCTTGGGGGACAGGCACAGGGAGATGTTAGTTCACTGTGCCCACTGGGTCCTCCTTCTGAAATGTATCAGATTCCTCAAGATAACTCTGCTCTCTCTACAGCTCCCTGAAGTCTCAGCGAAGGCAGCAGAGAAAGGGTACAGTGTAGGCGATCTTCTTCAGGAGGTCATGAAGTTTGCCAAAGAACGACAACTGGATGAAGCCGTGGGCAACATGGCTAGAAAGCAACTGCTAGACTGGCTTCTCGCTAACCTGTAAGCTGAGAATTCCTTTGACTCCCCTCCATCCATCCTCTCCCCAGCAGCAATTCCACCCCAGCTGGAGCCACCCTCACCATCAGGCTGGTGAACTGCACAATTGCGATCACATTTACCAATACATCTGAGCAGTTGCACTGTGAAAATAGTGGGTGCCCTCCTGGGCAACATGAATAAAAAAATTCAAAAACTTGTTGTCATTTTCTTGATGTTGGAGAAAAGTGAGGGGGTAAATGGATTCCTTTTCCACGGCTGGTGATAGTGGTGAATTTGTGTCCTTATCTCACACTGGGCACCCAGTCTGAGTACCCAAGACACAAGGTCTCTAACCTGTTTCACCAAAGTCTGTTTAAAATTTCTACCCAGAGTCTGTTTAAAATTTTCACCTATGGCCTTATTTCTGTTGGAAAGGCAAACTGAACAAATACCCTTTCTAATCCTACACCTTTCTTAGTCTGGTAAAAATGTACAGATAGTCTTGTTCAAAACACACACACACACACAAAAGGACCCATACAAAGACATACACAGAGACACACAAAGATACAGACAGCAAAGACACACAGACACCAGCACACAAACACACAAACACACACAAAAGGACCCATACAAAGACATACACAGAGACACACAAAGATACAGACAGCAAAGACACACAGAGACACACAGAGACATACACAAAGGCAGACACCAACACACAAACACACAAACACACACATACACACACACAAAAGGACCCATACAAAGACATACACAGAGACACACAAAGATACAGACAGCAAAGACACACAGAGACACCAACACACAAACACAAACACACACAAAAGGACCCATACAAAGACATACACAGAGATACACAAAGGTACAGACAGCAAAGACACACAGACACCAACACACAAACACACACACACAAAAGGACCCATACAAAGACACAGAGACACACAAAGATACAGACAGCAAAAACACACAGAGACATACACAAAGGCAGACACCAACACACAAACACACACACACACACACACAAAAGGACCCATACAAAGACATACACAGAGACACACAAAGATACAGACAGCAAAGACACACAGAGACACCAACACACAAACACACAAACACACACACACAAAAGGACCCATACAAAGACATACACAGAGACACACAAAGATACAGACAGCAAAGACACACAGATACCAACACACAAACACAAAAACACACACAAGGACCCATACAAAGACATACACAGAGACACACAAAGATACAGACAGCAAAGACACACAGACACCAACACACAAACACAAACACACACAAAAGGACCCATACAAAGACATACACAGAGACACACAAAGATACAGACAGCAAAGACACACAGAGACACACAGACACATATACAAAGGCAGACACCAACACACAAACACACACACACACACACAAAAGGACCCATACAAAGACATACACAGAGACACACAAAGATACAGACAGCAAAGACACACAGAGACACCAACACACAAACACACACAAAAGGACCCATACAAAGATACACAGAGACACACAAAGATACAAACAGCAAAGACACACAGACACCAACACACAAACACACAAACACACACACACAAAAGGACCCATACAAAGACATACACAGAGACATACAAAGATACAGACAGCAAAGACACACAGAGACACACAGAGACATACACAAAGGCAGACACCAACACACAAACACACAAACACACACACACAAAAGGACCCATACAAAGACATACACAGAGACACACAAAGATACAGACAGCAAAGACACAGAGACACCAACACACAAACACACAAACACACACAAAAGGACCCATACAAAGACATACACAGAGACACACAAAGATACAAACAGCAAAGACACACAGACACCAACACACAAACACACAAACACACACACACACACACACGGGACCCATACAAAGACATACACAGAGACACACAAAGATACAGACAGCAAAGACACACAGAGACACACAGACACATACACAAAGGCAGACACCAACACACAAACACACAAACACACACACACACACACACACAAAAGGACCCATACAAAGACATACACAGAGACACACAAAGATACAGACAGCAAAGACACACAGAGACACCAACACACAAACACACAAACACAAAAGGACCCACACAAGAACATACATAGAGACACACAAAGGTACAGACAGCAAAGACACACAGAGACATACACAAAGGCAGACACCAACACACACACACACACACAAGGACCCATACAAAGACATACACAGAGACACACAAAGATACAGACAGCAAAGACACACAGAAACACCAACACACAAACACACAAACACAAAAGGACCCACACAAGAACATACATAGAGACACACAAAGATACAGACAGCAAAGGCACACAGAGACATACACAAAGGCAGACACTGACACACAAACACACACACACAAAATGACCCATACAAAGACATACACAGAGACACACAAAGATACAGACAGCAAAGACACACAGAGACACCAACACACACACAAACACAAAAGGACCCACACAAGAACATACATAGAGACACACAAAGATACAGACAGCAAAGGCACACAGAGACATACACAAAGGCAGACACTGACACACAAACACACAAACATACACACACTAAGAATTTCAACTGAGAATTCCCACCTTTCACTAATCTGAAAGAAAACTGTCCCAAGAACATGAACTTAAAAGATGGTGAATATTGCAGGATGTCAGCATCTTCTTAGGGCCTAGGTACTGAGGTCTCACATTTGTTCTGTATTTCCCAGTGATCAATGATTATGGGAATTCATCGCAGACCAGATCAGTGGTCTCAACGCTGGGCTCCATCCACTCATTATATACTTAATGCTTTGTCACCCAAGGTGCTATGTGTGGTACAAAATGTGGTCTCCATCTTGGAGCCTTCATCTGTAAAATGTAGCTGTAAACCACGCTCACACAGTTTTGAGGCTAAATTGTTGTGGTAGGAATGGGGGTAATAGCACCTGGCAAATTTTGTTTAAAATGTAAAGATGTGAAAAATTCCACACTTCTCAAAGCCTGCCCTAACAAAGCTTGGAGTGGTCTCTTAATTTCAGAGCTCAACACAGAAACCATCAATGTAAAAGGACTCAGGTAAGAGGCAGGTAAGATGCAAGGGTCATAGGTCAAGATTGCCAACCCTTCACAGTACCTGGGGACTGGGAGGAAGGAAAGACAGGCTTCCCCAGAGTAGGACCTTTCAAATCTCAAAGCCTGCCAGGATGAATCAAACGTGTAAGGCTCTGGAGTTGAGTCAGCACAGATCTCTTTTTGTCCTTGAAGAAAATCCTTGATAACCAACTCCTGAAGCCAAGGCTGTCTTTATAATGCCTGAGTCTTTCCCAAGCACAGCTGGGTCCCATGAGAGCTTACTTTCCTGATTAACTTGGCTCTTACCTTGCTCCTGATTTGTATTATAAGGCAGCCTTGGGGATTCCTTGAAATGTGGAAATAGAGCAAAGGAAGTTACATGTTCTGTTAAATGAGGCAGCCTGAGGCAAGATGGTCTCTAAGGGACCTTCAGTTATGACATTTGAGGATTATGAGAACATGTCTTTTCTACAGACTTTCTCCAGGAACCGTGTGTGGATAATAGGCAAATTTGGGGTAAGAAAATTTGATCTTTTCCAGAACTAACCGACAGATCCCAGCAGGGAAAGGAATGCTTTGGGCTACAAGAGCCCTGACAGGGTCTGGAGAAGCTCAATAGTCCTCAGGGTTTATTCCTGGAGAGTGAGGCCCTGGCCTTTGACCTCTGTCAAATGAGAAGTGATGCCAGGCATCCCAAGAGCAATGGGGCCATGCTCAGTGACAGCAGCTGGAAAAGCTCAGGCCTTATGCTCAACGGAGAGGCCTGTGTCAGCGGGAAAGGAAGCAAGGCAGGGAAACGCAATCCTCTCCCCGGCGAGTACAATCTTCTTGATAGCTCATAACAGTTTCAGCCTCTCTAAAATGAGGTCTCCATTTCAAAAATAGTCGTGAGTGGAACTTCTCTAGGTTATCACAGGACCATGGATAGACAGCTGCACTGTGCTGAGGCAAAAAGCTGCTCATCTGTGTCGAAAGCTGAGGTATCAAGAAATTCCACACATGGATACGACATGTCTTGGCGATATGCATCTCCCGTCCCTCCCTGCCAGCCCCTCCAGACTGCAAACGCCCTACAAACTCCTTCCCAACTTCAAGTCTCCTTTTCTTTTCTTTATAACCCACTGAATCCAAATTTGTACCGCCCACACGTACATGTGGGGCATAAGGAACTTAATGATCATTCCCCCAACAAAAAGTGACTCACCCTTCTTCAGCTATCAACTGCCAATAGCTCCTTGGGAGCAGGACATGTAGGTCTCTCTCAGGTAGCCATGGCTGCTGAGAGTTCATGTGTGCAACAGCCACGTTCTGCTCTGAGAACCAGTATCCCACAGTGCTCCTTCCTATCCATCAGCTCTTACATTCGTTCCATCTCCTCTTTCATTCTTCCATGCTATTCCCTGAGTGTTAGGTGGGAGGGTTGATATAGCTATTCTATAACTGAGCACTCATAGTGGCTGGTTCTCAGGACTCTGAACTGTTATGAGTCTCTATCATAACAACCTATTGCAATCAGTTTCTCTGACCAAGGTTGACAGCAACACAAATCTCCGAATGTAAACACAAATATTTAGCAGTTTGACAGCATGAACACGTAGAAAAAACACCAATAGCTTCTTTCCTTGGGTCTATGTCTTCCTTAGCCATGGAATTTTTTTACCATGTTTATAGGAGCGGACCTCAAATCCAACCAGGATAGTGGTTAATACATCCATAAACAATCTCACCACTATCACAACAGTGGACATGTCTTGCCTTAAAGGTTAGTACTGTAGTAATGGCTAAGACCATTGATAGCTTTCTACCCCAGCAGCCCAGCAGAACACTTTCTGGTACCAAGAAATTTAGGCAGAGCTTCCTGCACCCTTCAGGTGCAGAACAGAGGAGTAAAATTTCATGACATTTAAAAATAATGCCAAACCCCACACAGTGATCCAAATACCAAAAAGTGGTAATACAAAAGATCAGCCATACCACAGTAAAGAGGGAACACTGGTAAAAAATGTATCTGTGAGAATAATACTGTATAGGATTGAGCAAGACAGTATTTAGAAAATGAGTTGCCCTAAAAGCCTGAGGCAAGGCAAAAACTTTTGAAATGTCCTTCACTTAAGTCTTTTAAAGCCAAGCAGTGAGTGGTAGGGCAGTGCTTACTTTCTGGCATAGAGTAACAGGAATACATCTTTCCTAACAAAAGCTCTTAGATGATTTCTTGCTAAAATTAGCATCTGGGCCAGTGAGATAGCTCGGCAGGTAAAACTCTTGGTTGCCAAGCCTGATGACCTGAGTTCAATCCCCAAAATCCACATGGGGAAAAGTGAGAATCGACCCCCTACAAGTTGTCAGCAAGAACACACATGCACACACGCACTCACTATAAAAAAAGAAAAAACCCATTGCTCTTGTTGCAATTCTCCCTTAACAAGCTTCCAGTAACGACAGGAGAAAAATAGTGAAAGAAAACTGCTGAGTTGAATGGCTACTATTGCGAGTGATATTTTCATATATCCATGAAATCAAAACCCCAAAGAGGTTTGCCAATGGACATGATAGAAGACACTGGCAAACTGTAAGACTATCACCAACTGAAACTATCCCAGCCCCTTTCTCCACAGTTACTGAAGCTTGTAAAAAAGACCTAGCAATTCCTCCACAGTTCACTGAGGTTTCAGAGCACCAAATGAATCTAAAATAATCTAGTCACCCAGCTATAGAAAACACCAAAGTCTATTTACAATAGTAGAAACAGACTCTTGCATTTTAAAGAGGTGTTCTGGGCACTAGGTGTTTTAATTCTTTCAGAAACCATTTTGAGATGTTTCCTATTAACTGCTCTATTATGGATGAGAAATCAGAGGTATGGATTCAATTGCCTTTCTCAAGGTCTGCCAATAAATGCAAGTTGAGAGGTCCAGCTTGACCTCAGATCAAATTCTAGGTTCTTAACATACATTGAGTTCCTATTAGATCTATGCTTATTAAAGAACAAAAATCTGTAAAGCAGTGGTTATCAACTATCCTAAGGCTGCGACCCTCTAATATAGTTCTCATGTTGCTGTGCCATGAAACATAGTTATTTCTGTTGCTATTACATAACTAATTTGCTGCTGTTATGAATCATAATGTAAATATTTTTGAAGACAGGTTTGTTAAAGGGGGTCATGACTTAGGTTAAAACACTGCTATAAAACATGAAAGAGAAAAATCAAAAGTAAAGTAAAAACAATAAACTTCATTCCTGATTGGTTAAAAAGCACTCTCTAATACAACAAGGTAGATCTTATACATTGCCGTTTCAGCACACTCTAATTCAACACATAGACTTTATATAGTACAAATATAATACTCTAATACAAACATATGGATTTTATATGATGTTAATTTAAATTTTTAGGTTAATCTTATATATCCAAGCTGTTTATTAGTAACTTTACACTGGAGAAACTCTTTAGTCCCTTATTTATTTGTATTTCCTGATATGATATGAGCAGATGGCTATTTCATCTATATTTCCTTCTGGCCTAGAACCATATATATACCCAGTCTAAGTATGAAATACCATCAGACAGACACAAAGTGAGTTCACATTATGTACTACATCTGACCAGAATAGACTTCAAAAAGCACAAGGGAACAGTTTAGGGTGCTAGAAATATTCTACTTATCTTTATAGGGGAAACACCCAACAGAGATATATATATAGGTAGAAAGATGATAGATAGATAGATGGATAGAAAGAAAGAAAGAAAGAAAGAAAGAAAGAAAGAAAGAAAGAAAGAAAGAAAGAAAGAAAAGAAAGAAAGGAGAAAGAAAGAAAAGAAAGAAAGAAAGAAAGAAGAAAGAAAGAAAGAAAGAAAGAAGAAAGAAAGAAAGAAAGAAAGAAAGAAAGAAAGAAAGAAAGAAAGAAAGAAAGAAAGAAAGAAAGAAACAAAGAAAGAAAGAAAGAAAGAAATCCACCTCTCAGGAGTCATCAAACTTGTACCGTTAAATTTAGTGAATTTTAATGTCCTAACATGTCTTAAAAAGGTTGACTTAATATATGTTTAGGGCCAGGAGCGTAGTTCAGTGACAGATCATATACTTAGGATTCGTGAGGTTTAGCTTAAATCCCAGCACATATACAAACATATTTAAACTTAATAAACACCTATAGGGGAAATAATTGCTTTCTCTGCCTTCAAAAAGTCTTCACTTTCACATCTCTCTGACTGGGCTCTGAGCCATCTTTAGTGTGTAGACCTCTGTTTTGTTCTTTCTTTTTGTCTGTGGTGGACCAGAACAGGATCTTGAGTGTTCTTTCTGGAAACTTCCCTCCTATATCTTAGCTGTATCCCTAAGGTGAGGAGGTCCCCAGATCAACTCCTTTTTCTCACAAAATTTGTCACCTCAGGAAAGGTTTCCTTCACTACCATGATATGTTGCCTACACCACGCTGCTTCATTTTCAGTCACACAAAATGATATTTCTGCTTATCACTATTTAACTGTTTATTGGCTGTCTCTTCACACTAGTATGCTGACCTCAGGAGCCAAAGGACCTGTATGGCTTGCCCACTACTGTGCTCTGAGCACCCAATACAGTGCTTAGCATATAGTAGCACTTCAATACATGTTTGTTAAATAGTAAATTTCAATATTCCTTAGTGGGGACAACTAGCACTGGGTTGTGAATCAGAAAAGTTGCCATTAACCTTAGCTACCTCACTTATACAGCCTTGTGTTAGCTTCTCTACTTCAAAAGAGGAGATGCTGATCAATACATTTTCATACACACCTCTCTGAAAATGCTATGAAGATCAACAGAGGCAATCAGAGTGAAAACATTTGAAAAGAATGCCTAAATGGCCCATTAAATCTCCAATACAAAATGATAGTAGCAATAATATTTATAGATTTTACTATGGGCCAGACATTCTTCTAAGTGTTTTCTAGAACCATCTAACCTCTCCAGTAACCCTACGTAGTAGGCACTATCATTATCTCATCTTAGAGATGGAGTGACTGAGTTCCAGAGAGGTTAATGAGCTGAGTAGTTTGGCTGAAGGAATCCAACCTGGTACATAGGCATGAATTTTCAAAAGGCTTTTGCAGGCATGTGGCTTGGTTCAGTAGAAAGCAGAAAGCTACCATGAAGCACTGGGACATGGCATAAGGGATATCTGTCCTCCCCAAGTACAAGTGTTACAAACACAGCCCATAAAAAGATTTACTTTTTATAAAAAGTAAAAAGTTAAGTGAGGTAGCTAAGGTTCTTGACTGCTTGTTGTGTAGTAAAGAGCAACTAGACATAGGTGTACCCAGGAGCGCACTGATGAGAGACCAGGACAGTGCACCCAAGAGTCAGGATGGGTGAAGGTAGAGCTTAAGGGAGAGGTGGAGGTAGAGGAAAGGTTATGGGGCATGTGGGTTCAGTACACAGGTACTTCAACATTTTAACAGCTAGTAGGGTGATATGTATGCATAAAAATTGAGTAGCAGCCCTAGGGTGGAAAACATTTACTGCCTCCTTTCCTCTTCAGGCCTTGGGAATTCAGGATTGCACATCACCTGAGTCTGACTGAAGACCAAGAAGGCAGAAAACACACAAGTTGCCTTCTGTCTCACTCACCTTTGCCCTTGAGTAGGTTTTGGTCTTATTAAAGTCCCAGTTTTGTGTCTGTCTTCCAACTGGACTAGTAATAAGTGGACATCAAAAGCTTCCCACCTGCTGGGCAGCCAGATAATCAATGTTTGTTGAGCCAAGCGTGACCTGCATGTTGATATGGGATATCATGCTGTGTTAGGCTCTCTTCACAAGTTCTTTCATCATATCTTCAAGCCAGCCTTGTTGGTGCCATGTTTTTCAACTGAAGATGTGAAGACAAAGAAGTTTATAAGCTGATTTTATCTAAAATCATGCCCAAGCAAAAACAATTCTGAAATAGGCACCTTTAACTCCCATGCTAGACTTTAGTTGGTAGAGGGCATCTATGTGCAAAAAGTCAGAGGTGAATCAAGTATGGCTTGTTTGTGGACATAGTTGTGAACATAGTGGTCAAGGGAAAGTTGGAGGTGACAAAGCCAGGTCAGGTGGTAGCAGATTGCATATTACATTGTAAAATGGTCTGACTCCTGAGAACAAGAAGACTCCTGAAGGATTTGAACCTTGAGCTTGAGGCGTGTACTGTGGGATACTGACTTCCTTTGCTGTGAAAAGGAAGCACTAGAGTGAGTGGCTCAATTATTAACTTTAAAAATTGTTTATTTCTTCGTCTTTTTTCCACAAAAAGATGTGAATGCAGGTGCCCAAGGAAGCCAGAGGCATCAGACCCACCCAGAGCTGCAGTTACAGGTAGTTGTGAACCATCCAGTATGGGTACTGGGTACTGAACTCAGGTCCTCTATAAGAGTTCTATGCACCCTGAACCATGAACCATCTCTCCACCCCTTTATTTATCTTTCTGAAAAGTCAATGCCAATCTTGATGAACTTTTCTGAGGGTAGAAAGGCTTTCTCAGCACCTGAGGCAATACTGCTTATGAGAAAGGGAGAGAAGGGGAAGGAAATGTGCCCCTCATGTCTTCCCAGAAACTTCCAGATGGGACAGACACATTGGCCAGGGGGGTGTTATAGGGTTCTTCTTTTCTTTCTGCAATGGTGCAGTTTGTCTCCCAGACTGTATTTACTATTCTTACTGCCACTACATGCCAAGAACAGAAGTGTTCAGATTCCAGACTCCCCCCAACTCCAGATGACAAGTGTATGTATCTTCTTTAACCTTAGGGTTGTTTTACACAGCACTTCCTTGAAAATATAAATCCTGTCCCTGAACTCAGCAAGAGTAAAACAAAAGACAAAAGCAAACACCTTGACCTACTACTCTTCCTCTCAGAGATGTTGCTTTTGGAAAAGGAAATTCTCCTGCCAGAGATTGCGGGTGACTTTGTCAGGCAACCCTGTGCCATAGACCATCTGGCAGAGCGAAGATGTCCAGAAAAAAAAAGTCTCCAGCAGCAGTTCTCAACCTGTGGGTCATGACCCCATTGGGGATCGCATATCTGATATCCTGCATATCAGAGATATGCATTACAATTCATAATAGTAGTAAAATTAGTTACAAGATAGCAATGAATATAATTTTATGTTTGGGTGGTCACTGCAACATGAGGAACTATATTAAAGGGTCACATCCTTAGGAAGGTTGAGAACAACTGCTCTAGAGATAATGTGGTCTACATCTGAACTAACAAAGCAACTTGGTCCACCCTAAGCATCCTCCAATCAGGCAGCCCTAGAGAAATTTAGTGTGTCATCTCTCCATTTGCCTCTAAATATGCTCTCAAGAATTAATTCCTACTACTCTGGCTTTTCCTTTCTCTTCATTCTAATTTATACAATTAGATCTCTGTCCATCTGGTCTGCCCCATGATCTGGTCTCATCAATGCTCTTCTTGATGCCCCTACTCCATAGATGAGTAGGCCTAACTAGGAAATTGCCAAAGAGAACCAGTGTCAGAGTTTGGGTCCTAAAGGATAATCAGAGGAGATAGGAAAGTCTAGGACAAACTTTCCCAGTTGTTTCTTTCCTGTGATCCTGGGACAATTAAATGCATGATCTCAGCCTGCCCCACTCCAAGAAAACTCTCTATTCAGGCTGAAGTGTGTGTGTGTGTGTGTGTGTGTGTGTGTGTGTGTGTGTGTGTGTGTATTTTAAAAACTCTTTTGCAAGTAATCTTTCATTGCCCCCTTTGTATTTTGAACAAATTAAACCCTACAGAATTTTTAAGATTAGTATAATGAATACCCTTACCCTTCATCCAACTCCAACAGCTAATATTTTGCATCTTGCTTTATCTAGCACACAAATAACGTGTCATGCATCAATAAAAATGATTACATAAAAATAATTTTGCTGACCTACTTTAAGATTTGAGCAGACATCATGATGTTCACCAGTGTGATATGTATTTTCTAGGAATAATGACATACATTTATGTGCAATCTTCTTAAATATCTCAATAGTAGCTTTCAAAGCTGCTACCCTCAATGCCATCCAAAATCCATGTATTGCATTTATTATGTCCCTTTAGTCTTCTTTCATCTAGAATATTCCCTAGCCCTTTTTTTTCCTTTTTGCTTTGTTTGTGATACTGGCAATTTTAAAAAGAGTTTTGTAGACTGAGAAATTTTAATCTACAGCCAAGATTAATTTTAAAACCCTTGGTTTGGAGGGGTGATGAATAGGCAATGAATGAACTGGAGGTCAGAATGGAGAGCTAGGAACTGTGCAGGTGAGGTGTGCACTGAGGAAGATGGGTGGCAAGATATAGTGTATGCCTTAAACTTATATGTAAGATTAGTACATTCAACCCTTTCCCAATTTTAGATAAACAGTCCATTGTTAACCATTCTCACCCTACTACCCTTTAGCTAGCTATGGATTGTTGTGAGTCTTAGGTCTGTAGAAATGGATATAGTCAGGTTATCAGTCTTGAGTTCACATTTCTTTCAGCTTTTGCTTGGGCCATAGAGGTTTCATTGTGCCATTTGGTTTATTAGCCAATGAACAGCTACAGCATATAGACATTTATTGAGACTTTAATATGTGTCAAGTATTGGGACTAAGTACATTGCATGAATTTGCAGAGATGATTGACTTTCCTCACATTATCAACACGACCATTGGTCGGCCAGTTGGGTCATAAGGAGGATTGTTTAGCAAAGTTCTAAAAGTGTTGAGTCCGTTAAAAAAGACAGTTTACTGTGCTTTTGAGAACTGTTGGTTTAGATGAGAAGGGCAGTTTAAAACGGTTCTGAGTATTGGGTCCGTGGAAGTGGATCTAGGTACGTTCTAAGTGCTGACTTCCGGGACCAGTTGGTGTACGTCATAGCATCTTCGTCATGCAATTTAGACAAGGTGCATTCGAGCTAAGGACATAGTGTGGAGGCAGGATATTTGAGTTTCACAAATAAGGTCTAATGTTCAATTTTCAGCCATTCTTTTCTTTTCTTACCCAAAAGGTCCACTCTTTCCTGATCTTATATATCCCCTCATATATTTCGCTCTTCTGGCCACACGGGAAGGATGAGAGGAAACTGGGGAGAGAAAGCTCCACTTTTTGTCCTTACAAGTTTCTTTGTATTAAGTTCTAGTCTATTCAGAAGCAAAACTCATGGCACTTTTATAATAGGGTTTTTCTAATGAGTTTTTGTGTATGCATCTGTCAATATGCATGTGCATGCGGGTCCTGGTAGAGGTCAGAGGAGAGATTAAGATCCAGAGCTGGAGCCAGGCGGTGGTGGCGCACGCCTGTAATCCCAGCACTCTGGGAGGCAGAGGCAGGAGGATTTATGAGTTTGAGACCACCCTGGTCTACAGAGTGAGTTCTAGGACAGCCAGGGCTACACAGAGAAAGCCTGTCTCAAAAAAACAAATCCGAAAAACCAAAAAACCAAAAAAAGAAAAAAAAATATCCAGAGCTGGAATTACTGGTGGTTATGAGCCACCAGGGAAGTGTGTTAGGAACCAAACTCTGATTCTCTCCAAGAGCAGCAGGCACTCTCAACCACTAAAGCCCTCAGCTCCCTTTTAAAACCTGTATCATTGTGCCTGTCCAAATAAATGTTCTTTAGACACTATGCATTCATTATGTTCTATATAAACCAGGATTCTCTAAGGGGAAAGAATCAATTTATTGAATCATCTTAACATGATTGGAAGCTCCGTAGTCCAAAACAATTGCTGGAGATTGGTCAAAACCAGTAGTTACTCAGTCTAAGAAACTTGCAACCCCAGAATTTGAGGAACCAATAATGCAGTCAGTCTGATGGCCTAGCAAGCTGGCAGGAGTTTTCATTGAAAGGTGATGACAGTAGAAGTAGATAGATGCACATTCAGGAGAAAGATACTTTCATGAACTGGGCAGCTTCATTTTCCATTTTTTCTGGTCCCCAGACCTGAAATGACGATACCTACATTCAACATAGTTCTTTCTCCCTCAATTTCCCTGCCATTATCAGTCCTCTCTGGAATTGTTCTCAAAGACACCCTAGAGGTACATTTTGCTCAGAATCCTCCAGGTATATCTCAATGCACCATTGTGCCTATAGAATTCATTACCTCTTCATCAAGCCTTACCTCTTCCAATGTGAACCCCCATCATTTACCCTTCTGTCTAATTTAGAAGCAGGTTGGTAACTTCCTCTGTGAGTCCTCATCCTCCCTTCCACCAATATTCAGCCCTTCATTCTTTCTCACCTGGAGTGTTGCTAAAGCAACAGGCGTGATGGGTGGTGTTTTGTTTTCTCTCTTTTCCTTTTTTTTTTAACAAGATTTTTTTTAATTTATTGATATATTTATTTACATTTCAAATGATTTCCCCTTTTCTGGACCCCCACTCCCCGAAGTTGGCTGTGGTCAGAAAGTTCCAGATTTTATTAGCCCAAACTGACCCCACCCATTGCCAAGAAGCAGAACATTCTCAGCCTCCAGGGATCCCTTTGTGCTCCCTCTCAAACATTACCCATTCCATTCTCCTTATAGGTGACCACAGCACTGACTTTTAACACCATGGCAGGATTTTTACTATTAGGGGAAAAAACCTTCATGTATAGAGAGAATCATAGTGTGTGATTTTGAGCATCTACCTTTCTTAGCTAAACATTAGGTTTGTGAAATTCACTGATGCTGTTACATAGTGTTTAATTCTCTGTGCTATGTGACACTTTCAATGTATTTCATAGCTTCCATCTTAGACATTTGAATTGTTTCTAGATTAGACTTTTATACATGTCTTTTAGTGCTCCTTCATGCGGGATGTCTATCTAAAATATTTCTAATATATACATGTTCAACATCCATCAACCTTATCAAACTCTATCAAGGCATTTGCACCAGTATCAAGTGATGACGTATTTATGTCCCCTTTCTGTTTGTGTGTTTCTCTTTTCTTTCCCTCCTGTCAAGTAGGTAGCTACTTCTGGCCCTCTTGACTCTCACAGTATTTCTAACACATCAGAGAGCTGACATTTCCAACAACACTTACTGAGTTTATTAATAGCCCTCTTGAGCCCCAGAGGGATGAAAGTAAGGTTGGCAAGTAAAGGAAGGAACATGCAGGGAAAAGAATTTTCTCAGCTTCAAGGAGATAGTTCCTCAGTAACAGGGGGAGAAGAAACAGTGCCAGTTGCAGGTCCTAGTTATCCTGGTTCTGGCAAGTCTGCAAGGAGCAAAACCTCAGGACAGTGAGGAAGGTAATCAAGGAAGTTAGGACAATGGGAAAACATTAAAAATCCAACAAACAAATGCCATTGTGCTTCTAGATCTGCAGACCCTGCTCAGGGACCTATGAATATCTCAGCAGCAGCCAGTGTGAGCAGATGACTTGACAGGATTAGATAGACATTTTACAGGACAATACTCCAGTGCAAATAAAGTCTCAGAACTTGGGCACATAACTCTTAAGAGAGGGGTCACAAGAATAACCTAGGGTAATGTTCCCTCAGGACTGAAGAATTAAGAATTAGAAGTGGAATTTGCTCCAACTTTCTAAATAGATGTGATGTTTCTCAGGCACTTGTCTGTTATTCTTAGGGACTACTACTGGAAAACAATCTAGTGGAAAAAAATAATAAAAATCAGGATAAAGACACTGCCTCTGGGATAACCTCCTTTTTGCTGGGCTGGCAGTGTTGCATCAGGGTGAAATTGTGGTATAAGTATAGCCCCTGAGACACACAGAACCCCAAACAACTACACACAGAAATCCTCAATAGTAGGTTCTTGTCCCAACACAGCCTTCCTGTCATGAACAAACTTTTTGTTTGAAGCATATATCATACCAGTTCTGCAGTGACACAAATACATGAGCCCCCCCCCAGTCACGTGTGCTTCTGTATCATTATAAAGGTGGCTATTTCACATCAAAATATGTTGCCAGTGTAAATACATAATGATATCATGTCCAGAAAAATATTTAAATATCATTGAAAATCACTGATATTTATTACATGTTACAATGATCATGCTTTAGATATGACATATAACTTTCCTCTTTTATTATTATTTTTTATTTGGTGCTGAGAATGGAAGTCTTGTGCACTGGGCATGTACTCTAGTCCTGAGCCATATACCAGCCTCCTCCTTTGTTTTATTAGTATAACTGCCAGGAAATTTTATATTGCATGTGTGGCTCAGATTATATTTTTTTAAAAAAAAAGATTTATTTTATTTATTGTTTATTTATTGTTATATAGCTGTCTTCAGACACACCAGAAGAGGGCGTCAGATCACATTACAGATGGCTGTGAGCCACCATGTGGATGCTGGGAATTGAACTCAACACCTTTGGAAGAGCAGTCAGTGCTCTTAACCACTAAGCCATCTCTAATGGACAATGACTACCTGACTTGACTGCTGAAGCACATTATAGCTTGGCATTTGCTTCTTTTATGGCCTTGCCTCTCCTCTCTTCTTCCTTTTTCCTCCCCACACTTCCAAACTGCATATGCACATCCTTCAAGTGGCATTGCTCTAATCCCCTTATGCCATTTCCTCTCACACCATTTACTTTTATAAAAAAGCGTTTCTCTTTCCCTCTAAATGTATTTGTCTCCCTTGGGTCTTAATTTCTTCATGCATCAAATTAAAGAAGAACAACAGATCGCTAATGGTTCTTCCAGCTGACTGGCTCCATAATTCAGCCTCCAAGAAGTACACAGTGGCCTACACAGTCCAAAATCCATTTGTATTTTCAGCCAATGGGAGAAAATAAGGATAGAGAATATGTACTGTTGGCCTAGTGTATGTCAAACTCTGTTTTTTTTAATTGCTTTCCAAATTACATAATCTCACTAGTAACCTATGAGACAGGTACCATCACTGTATGCCAGGCGGGAAAACATTGGCTCAAAGAGGGAACGTAATTTGTTAAGGTTACCAAAACCTCACAGCTTATTGTCTTATACCTCATCCAATAGTTTCAGAATTAATAGCACTTTCGATTGAAGGAAGCCAACCACACAATAAAAGGACAAATAAGGGAAAGATGTCAAACTACCCAGACTATTCTGTCCCCTGTCTTTTAATATCCACTGCCTGAACTTTCTCTGACACTGGTAGGCAGGTTTCTCTCCCAGTATCATTGCCTGACCTTCCAAGTTTCCTTTCCCTTAAAAGCTAAATCGTAGAGGCTTAGCCCACACTATGCATAAAACACATTTGAATGTTACCTCCCCTCCTTGTGCAGCAGTCTCTAGTGTCCAGAAGGTTTGACCGGAGGAGATGCTCAACATCTTCAAGCTGGATATTTCCTTGTGTTTGGAACTGGGTTTCAACACTACCAGGAAATGCACTGATCTTGGGGCTGGAGAGATGGCTCAACTATTGGTACTTCTCTTTCAGAAGACCTAAGTTCACTTTCTAGTAGACATATTAAGCAGCATATAGTTCCCTGGTAACTCCAGCCTCAGGGTAACCCAACGTCTCTGGCCTCCATTGTCACTAGTACCTATATGTTCAAACATACATGTATACACACATACATGCATATATGTATGTGTATATACATATATAGTTTTATGTATTTATATAAAATCTAGGATTTATAAATGAGAGAAAACATAAAATATTTATCATTTTTATGTATTGGCTAGATTTATATCAACTTTATACAAGCTAGAGTCATTTGGGAAGAGAGAAATCTATTTAAGAAAATGCCTTCACCAGATTGACCTGTGCTTGGTGTGTAGTTCTTAATTGATGATGTAAATGGGAGGGCCCAGACTGCAGTAGGCAGCAAAACTGCTGGGCTGGTGGTCCTGAATGGTATACGAAAGCAGGATGACTAAGCTATGAGGAACCAGCCAGTAAGAAGCACACACACACACACACACACACACACACACACGAGCATGTGTGTGTGTGAGAGAACGAGAATAATGTTGGAGGGATTGCCACTCCACACCTAAAGATTTATTATAGAGATACAGCAATAAAAACAGCCTTGCATTGGCACAAACACAGCCATGTAAACAGAACAAAATAGAAAATGTGAAATTCAAGTCATCTGTTATTTGACAAAGTTATCAAAAATACCACACTGTAGAAAAGTCTACAGCTTCAACAAATGGTGCTGGGAAAACTGGATTCCCACATGTAAAAAAATGAAATTATATGTAAGTCAGAGGAAGAGAGACAGACAGACACACAGAGAGGTACACAATACACAGAGAGATACACAACATACACACACACAGGAGAGAGAGAGAGAGAGAGAGAGAGAGAGAGAGAGAGAGAGAGAGAGAGAGAGAGAGAGAGAGAGATCTTCAAGATCTCTTGTTAAAGGCCACCTAGAAAATCCCCCAACTTTCCATTCAAATTTCTCCTCTTGTTTGTCACCAACCATGTGCATAATGTAGAACAGGACATCTAAATCTTGTATCTTCTTCTGGTTTCCTCTCTCTGTGGCATTCTTCTCAGCACTTAGAACATTATCTCCAGTTCCCACAAGTCCTTCCACTCTTTAACAATTCTGTCTCTCCACATTAGTGGAAATGTCACCTTCTCAGAGAGGCCACATTTGGGGACCTAGTCTATGTATGAAGTAAAGGCTTAACCTCCAACATGCTTTTGGTTTTCTTCCTAGCACTTATCAAATTTGAAATTACATGTTCAGCCATATTCTCCCTGGACAACTGTTTCATCATCAGACTGGGAGATTTAGACTGGGTAATGTTGTATATTGTGTTCCCTGTCTCACCAAACACTAACAACTCACTTACTGCTGGGGACCCTTATGTAGATGGCAGTCAACTGTGGAAAGCTTCAGAGGAAAAACACGAAGATCAGTAACACTTATTTGTACATGTCTTTCAGTTCCACAAGTAACCCAATAACAATTAATTTTTCATTCAACACACACACACACACACACATACACAAAAGTAGGTGCAGGGCTGAAGAAATGGCTCATTAGGTAACAGCATTTGCCTTGCAAATCTGGTAACCTGAGTTCAATCCCTGAACCTTTATAATGGTGAAAGGAGAGAATAAACTCAACAAAGTTGTTGACCCCACACTTGCTACATACACACCATTACATGCATTAGCCCTTCTCACCACACACACATATCAGGTATACACTGTGCATATGCATATACATACACACACACACACACACACACACACACAAACACACACAAATAATTTTAAATAGATTCCATAAGGAGGGAATTCAGAAACTAAGATATATATTCTCATCCACCTGAGTCCTCTTGGCAAAAAAAGAATTAGATCTTTGTTAATTACTAACTTCAACCACCCTTGCAGGCACCACTATACAATGACAAACAACGAAAACCTGGATTCTTCGCGAGTAAAACTGTCTTATCCTGTGCCAGACTTGTCAAATCAAAAGTCTCATTATCCCAAAGCAGAAGAAATATTACTTTAAGAAAGGATCAAAAGTAAGGGAAAGTGGCCCCATTCCCATATTGCCTACAATTCTTCATGCTTCTCCCAGAGGGGAGTAGGGATTTGTCTTTTAAACATATAGAAATGCTTTCCACAAAAGTTGAGAAACAACTCAGATGAAAAGTAGAAAAATATAAATCTATGTGTATCCCCAGCTCCTGGATTTCCCCTCTTTACAAGTAGGACCTTTCTAAAACAATAGGAATAGAATTGCTTCTTGAGATTATCAGATGGACAAATTCCAATGTACTCATAAGCATTCACTCTCACGTCTAAATTGAGTAGAATTAAATCCATGTATTAAGGTTATATTGCAAGGCGCCAGCTGGTGAGATAGCTTAGTGAATAGAGGTGCTTGTAGCAAAGTGTGACAACCTGAGTTCCATCCCCAGGAGAACTGACTCCCACAAGTTGTACTCTGACCTCCAGACATGTGCTGTATTGCAAAGGTAGTACCTGGGATGAGCAACCTCTTACCGATCTAACCTGAACAGAGTCACACTAAACCAAACAAGCCCCATTATTAAATAGCATATAATGAATAATCATACACATGGAATTTATTACCCTAACATAAAAGAGATGTTTATTATTAAAGAGTCAGTTTTCTCTAAGGGTATGGGCCCTGGTAGATCAACCACATTCCAGTGGATAGCCCCACATCTGGGAATATAAGGACATTACAGACTGAACTTGATAGGTTATTATTTTAAAAATACAAAATTAGAGGATAGAGAGTCTGGATGGATTTTAAAGGAGTTAGGGTAAAGAGTATGGGGTAAATATGAATAAACTACATTGTAGAAATTTCCCGAAGAAACTTAATATCATTTGAATGAAACCATAGTATCCATTTTTCCAGTTTTGTTTTTGATAAAGTTACTCATTTGAATAGTTTTAAGATTCTTACTATATATTTAAATTTTGTTAACTATGTTATTCTGTAATTTTTAATCCAATAATTGGGGCATTTTAATTTTTAAATATTTATTTATTTGTTTATTTATTTATTTATTTATGTTATGTATATGACTGCCCTAACTGTATATACACCTGCATGCCAGAAAAGGGCATCAGATCCCATTACAGATGGTTGTGAGACACTGTATAGTTGCTGGGAATTGAACTCAGGACCTCTGGAAAAGCAGTGTTCTGAACCACTGAGCCATCTCACCAGCCCTTAGTTTTAACTTTTTAAGTAAAATATTTTTACTTATTCTTTGAGAATCCTATATGGGCATATATAGTAGACATATGATGTAGTTTGAGGATGTCTACCCTCTTCCCTTATCCAACTCCTTCCAGATCTTCCCCCATATCCTGCTCCCAGCTTCATATCAATCATATCCTCTTTACAAGTTCTTTCTTTTTCTCTATAGCCTTCTGTATCTAATTCATGGTGCTCGCATAGACCTCTACCTGCACCTCTAGTAACCATCAACTGTCAATAGCTCCTCAGCTAAGGGCTAGGGCTTGTGTGTTCCTTCTAGATCCATCCTGGAATGCTGCTTGGCTTGATCTTATGCAGGCAGCTCCAGCTGCTACAAGTTCATGAGTTCAATAGTCTTGTCATGTCCAGAAAACATTTCCACCCTAATCCTCCCCAACTTCTGACTCTGACAATCTTTCTCCCCTCCCTTCTGTTTCCCCGAGCCTTGGGGAAATGATACAGGCATCTCATTTGGATGTTTATTCTCTGCACTTTGGCCAACTCTGCATGTCTATATTCACTGTCATTTTCTGCACGAATACAAGTTCTCTGATGAGGTGAAAGTGGCACTGGTCTATGGCTATCTGGAAGGAAAGTTTTGATACTCTGTCTCTTTAGCATAATAATAGTAGTAAGTTCCCCCTTCAGGTATATGATGTTCTTGACCCAAGGTATTGGCTAGATTTGTAGTACCAGGCATGAGCACTAGTACCATTCCTCTAAAGTAGGCCTTAAATAGAATCAGAAAGTATTCGGTTACCTCCATAACATTTATGACACTGTTGTGCCCATGAACATATATTACTAGGCCAGGTATTATTGTAGCTAACAAACTTCACTGCTGGGTAAAACTGTTGATGGCTCTTTTCTCCCCCAACAACCTGCATAGAACTTTCTATCATTATGAAAGCTGTCCAGCAGCGCAATACCAGATTCCTTTCTCCATGTCCTATGATCAAAGTGTGTGGGGTCTTCAGCAAAAGGCTCTGGTGGGCAACCAAAAGCAATAATGGTATGGTTTTGAGGGCCTCCGTGATTCACCCATTAACAACTTCAGGGGAGATACCCTGCACTTGAGAGTGGGTTTTTATTCTGTGATCTTTTGGTGAACAATTTTTTTTTAAAGAAAACTTTTTAAAGGACAATGTAAGCATTATAAAACTAATTAAACGGATATTGCCCATATTTGATTTTTAAAAATAGGATGACAAGTTTCTTTTGGCCCCATGGTATAGCAGAATATTTGCTTTTCCTACTTTCCCCCTCTCCCTCTCTCCCTATCCTTCTCCCTCTCTCCCTTCCTTTTTTCCTTCCTTCCTCCCTCCTCTCTGTCCTTCTATCACTCCATCTTTCTCTTTCTGTCTGTATGTCTGTCTTGAGATAGTTTTATAAGTAGCCCTGGCAAGCCCCAAACTCACAACTATCCTCCTGCCTCAGCCCCCAGCATTCTGGATTTACAGGAGTGCACTAATCACACCCGGCACTTCTTTTCTGATAATGCTTTGGCCTACCTGTATTTTTTTTTTTGCAATGATAAAATTTCATGTAATAAAATGTAAAAATCAGATCTGGTCTGGGAACTCACACCTGTCATCCCATCATTTAGGAGGCTGAAGCATGAGGAGGGTGAGTTTGAGACCACACTAGCTTGGTTAACAAGTTACAGTCCACACTGAGCTTCAAAAAGGGCTCCTGCTCCAAAGACATATACAGTAAATTCACTTAGTCCCATGAGTCTGCTCTTAGAAAGCTCCCATCATACCAACTCTGGCTGCTAGTCTAATATGCCACCAAACTAAGTAACTTTTCAACCACAAAAGTGATGAATTTTGAATTCCCAGGACTTTACTTATTAGCAACAGCAAGTTTTAGATTTCTAAGAATGTCTAGCTTCTTTGTGTTTGTTTTGACAGAACAGCTGTTCTTAATCAGGTTTATAACATCTATAAAGGTATCATATGTGCTATCAATATCTTTATATGATTTTTTTAAAATATGACAAAGAAAATTGGATATTAGCACAAGTTAAGTCACTTTTAGAAAAAAATGACTTTAAAGACCAGAGGAGATTTAAACATGTAAATCTGATATTGGATTTCAAACACATTATTCTCCTTGTAAAAATTTAGAAAGTGCTGTCTGATGTTGCTAGATTTTACTAGTGGACCTTTAGTTCTAAAGAAGTCTTATTTCCCAAATCTTGAGTCATGGTTTGCCAGATGATGTTTTTATTTTGACACACATATAATATGGAACAGTACTGAAAGAGCCAGGCCCACTTCTAGGCTGCACATGACCTCTTTGAAGGTCTTCCATTTTAGGAAGAGCTGATAAATTTCTGTTTTACCATAATCCTTTGTATTACTTTCATCCTCAATGTCTTTCCAAATTAGAGAAAGAAATATTTCTCTTTCAACACTTTAAAATTATGTTTTATGACGTTCATAGTTTCCTTTTGCTGGTGACATTGATAGACATTTTATTTTTTTAACCTTTTTAAAGATTTATGTGTTTTATGTGAGTACACTGTAGTTGTCTTCAGACACACCAGAAGAAGGCATTTTAAAAAATCTTATGGGCTTCTGCATGCTTTCAAAAAACTGAAAAATGATCCCAAACTTTCATTTTGAATGCTTTTAGAGATAAAGTAAACACATTTGTTTTTAGCAGAATCTTACATCGTGTGTGTGTGTGTGTGTGTGTGTGTGTGCACGCGCACGTGCGTTCATGTGTGTGATTTAACAGATTCTATTTCATCTCCAAATGAATAAATACTTCATATTCCCCAAAATAAAGAAGCTTATAGACTAAATAGAAATATCCAGGATTTATATTTGTACCATCTGTTGAGTTCACAGATATATTCTCGTTTGTTTTATTTCATGCTTTTGTGGTTTTATTGATATCTTTATAGACAATTTGAAAAGACAATATCAAACTCTATTTCCTAAAGATCAAAGGACCTAATGGCTAGGGGAAACCCTTTACTTGCTGCAATGCACTACGTCCATTAATAAAATGTGGAAGTATGATTGCTGGTTAGATCTGACAAAATCTGCAATGCTGTGGAAGGGACCAACAGAAATGTTGTCAAGATTTCCCCCTACAGGACATCTTAGTGATAACCTCTAACTCAGGAAACAACAGTTTTAGGTTTGAATTCATTTCACAGAGCCATCAAGGGAATAACTGAGTGATGCTTTTGTGTGTGTGTGTGTGTGTGTGTGTGTGTGTGTGTGTGTGTGTGCTATGCTCAAGCTAATTCAGCAGTCACTAGTCTTAGTTAAGCATGTCATTTGGGGAAGAGGAAGCTTTAGGTTGATGCTGAATATCTGCAGATCTCATCCTGGACTTGTCAGATTCAGCATCTACATATGCCTTCACATAGCCTCCTCTATTGCACCTATTGGGTAATTAATATGTTCTGTTTGATTGTCTCTCTAATCCTTGTAAATGATCTCTATTTTCAAGGCAATACAATTGTTGGTCCTTTTTAAAGTATTCTTTTTATAATGGTGTGTTATAATCTTCCTTTCAATTGCCTGAATATTTACAAAACAGAGGGCTATGATCTAAATTATGTCCCCTCAAAATTCAAATGTTGAAACCACAACTCTTGGCATTTCAGAATGTGACTGTATTTGGAGATAGGGCCATAAAGAAGTGAGGAGTATGAAGTCGGTGGTTCAGCTGTTCTTAGAGGAAAAAGAAACTGGGGCATGCAAAGATATATAACAGGTGCAGGATCACAAATGGACATTTATGTGAGGACATAGCAAAAAAACCCCTATATCTACAAGGCAAGAAAGGGGCCTCAGAAGACACCAACCCTGCCAGTCCCTTGACCTTGGACTTACATACAGCCTTCAGTATTGGGAGGAAATAAATTTCTGGGTTTCCGTTGTTACAGTAGTGGTGATGATTGTGGTTGTTGTTTTATTTTGTTTCTCATATAGTCTGTGATACTGTTTTGACAGCCCTTGAAAACTAGTGTGCATGTTCACAACATTCATGATGTGAAGGTTAAGCTAGCACTAACCCAAACCAAATCCCAGCTGATCCATATGTGTGGTGCTTTGAATGCATAATGTCCCCCATAGTCCCAACATTTGAGCATTTGATTCCCAGTTGTTGACACTGTTTGAGATGATTTTTTGTGGTGCAGCCTTGCTGGGAGAAATATATCACTGGAGGCAGGCTTTGAGATTAAGAGCCTCAAGCTACTTCCAGTTTAGTTCCTCTTCTTTGTGCTCATGGTTAAAAGGTGAGTTCCTCGGCCTCCCACCAGTCAGGAGAGGAGGATCCATCTTGGTTCCGTACTCCAGGAATCGGACAGACTGAGGTACACAAACATAATCCGAGGCCAACACCGCGGTGGTCTGAGCCCGACGGGCGTTGGCCTGCACCCAGGCCCTGGGCGGGTCGGGGGGCCATCGGGGTGCCAACCCAACCAGGAGGTTTTTTGCCCAGGCCTGCGAGCGCGCCGCCGCCATTTTGCCTGCAGGACGACAGAGAGCTCAGGCGGGCAGACCTGTAACAGGCATAGCCTAAGGCTAACAAAGCGGGGGTCCAGGCCCCAAAAGGCACAGGACTGACCCCAAGAACTGGGCGGCTTGGTGGGCCATCTGTGAGTCAACCCGCCCAGGTGATTGTTAGCAAAGCAGACTCTCCCGGCGCTTTCAGGGAGCGCGGGCGCACACGCCCGCCATCCTAGTCACCTGGCAAACCCAATTAACAGTCAAAGCCGTAGGGGAACTTTGCTCGGACCTTGGCCTCCCAGGCTTTTGCCTGGACTCAGGGACTGGGCGGCCAGGCTAACCTTGTGTGCGATAGCCCGGTTGGCAGATCGGCTGCCCAGCGGAGTGAGCGGAACTCAGGGGAGGTCACAGTAGCATACACCGTCGGCACTCCCTGGGAGTGCACACGGGCTCCATCTGCTCCACAGACACAATCTGGGGCAAGGCCTCAGGCAGAAGGCCTTAGCCCTACTCTCTCCGCTTCCGGATCCAGATCAGTCTGGGCGGCAGCATTACATCTCCAAGTCCTGCAAGTGGCTAGCTGGGCTTCCGGGCGGCCAGCTGGGAGAAGTCAGTGTGCTCCAGTGAATCCAGCGGGCCCCAGCGGGAGCCTTCGGGTGCCTGCTTTGGGATCTGAACAGCCTGGGCAGCAGCACACTGTCTACAAGCAGTGCAGGAGGTAAGCTGTGCACCAGAGGCCAACTGGGAAGGGGCAGCTTGCACTGGTGAGTCCAGCACTGACAAGATAAACTAACACCAGTGAGATCTAGATGGCAAAAGGCAAACGCAGGAACGTCACTAACAGAAATCAAGGCAATATGGCAACATCTGAACCCAATTCTCCTCTACCAACATGTCCTGGATACCCCATCACACCAGTAAAACAAGATTTGGATTTAAAATCACTGGTCATGATGCTGGTACAGGAACACATGAAGGTCATACGTAAAGAAATTCAGGAGACAATGGATCAAAAGGTAGAAGCCCTTGCAAGGGAAACACAAAAATCATTGAAAGAAATCCAGGAGAATACAAAAGCCAACAAGGAGGAAATGCAAAAAACACTTAAAGAAATACAGGAGAACTTTGCTCAACAGGCTGAGGTCATGAAAGACGAAACCCAAAAATCTCTTAAAGAAATACAGGAGAACTTTGGTCAACAGGCTGAGCTCATGAATGAGAAAACACAAAAATCTCTTAAAGAATTACAGGAAAACACAAACATGCAAGTGAAGGAGCTAAGCAAAACCATCCAGGATCTAAAATCAGAAGTAGAAACAACTAAGAAAACTCAAAGGGAGACAACTTTGGAGATAGAAAGCCTTGGGAAGAAATCAGGGGACAGAGATACAAATATCAACAACAGAATACAAGAGATAGAAGAAAGAATCTCAGATGCTGAAGATTCCATAGAAACCATGGACTCAACAGTTAAAGAAAATGCAAAATGCAAAAAGCTTGTAACCCAAAATATCCAGGAAATCCAGGACACAATGAGAAGACCAAACCTAAGGATTATAGGCATAGAGGAGAGTGAAGATTTACAACTTAAAGGGCCAGCAAATATCTTCAATAAAATTATGGAAGAAAACTTCCCTAACCTAAAGAGAGAGATGCCCATGAATATACAAGAAGCCTACAGAACTCCAAACAGACTGGACCAGAACAGAAATACTTCCCGTCACATAATAATCAAAACACCAAATGTTCTAAACAAAGAAAGAATACTAAAGGCAGTAAGAGAAAAAGGCCAAGTAACATATAAAGGAAGACCTATCAGAATCACAGCAGACTTTTCACCTGAGACTATGAAGGCTAGAAGGTCCTGGGCAGATCTCATGCAGACTCTAAGAGAACACAAATGCCAACCAAAACTACTATATCCAGCAAAACTCTCAATCACCATAGATGGAGAAACTAAGATATTTCATGACAAAACCAAGTTTACCCAATATCTATCCACAAACCCGGCCCTAAAAAGGATAATAGGAGGACAACACCAATACAAGGAGGGAAACTTCACCCTGGAAAAAGCAAGATAGTAACCTTTCATCAAACCCAAAAGAAGTTAAGCATTCAAATTTAAAAAATAACGTCAAAAATGATAGGAAGTAACAATCACTATTCCTTAATATCTCTTAACATCAATGGACTTAATGCCCCAATAAAAAGACACAGACTAACTGAATGGATACGTAAACAGGACCCTACATTTTGCTGCTTACAGGAAACACACCTCAGGGTCAAAGACAAACACTACCTTAGAGTAAAAGGCTGGAAGACAATTTTACAAGCAAATGGTCTCAGGAAACAAGCTGGAGTAGCCATTTTAATATCAGATAAAATTGACTTTCAACCCAAAGTCATCAAAAGAGACCCTGAGGGACACTTCTTGCTGGTCAAAGGAAAAATACAAAAAGAAGAACTGACAATCCTGAACATCTATGCCCCAAATGTAAGGGCACCCTCTTTTGTAAAAGAAACTTTATTAAAACTAAAAGCACACATTGCACCTAACACAATAATTGTGGGTGACTTCAACACTGCACTTTCCTCAATGGACCGATCAGGAAAACAGAAACTAAACAGGGACACAATGAAACTAATTGAAGCTTTGGACCAATTAGATTTAACAGATATATATAGAACATTCTATCCTAAAACAAAAGAATATACCTTTTTCTCAGCACCTCATGGTACCTTCTCCAAAATCGACCATATAATTGGTCACAAGACAGACCTCAACAAATATAAGAAGATCGAACTAATCCCATGCCTCCTATCTGATCACTATGGAGTAAAAGTGGTCTTCAATAGCAACAGAAACAACAGAAAGCCCACATACACGTGGAAACTGAACAATACTCTACTCAATGATACCTTGGTCAAGGAAGAAATAAAGAAAGAAATTAAAGACTTTTTAGAACACAATGAAAATGAAAACACAACATACCCAAATCTATGGGACACAATGAAAGCAGTGCTAAGAGGAAAACTCATAGCCCTGAGTGCCTCCAAAAAGAAAATGGAGAGAGCATACATTACCAGCTTAATGACACACCTGAAAGCCCTGGAACAAAAAGAAGCTATTTCGCCCAGGAGGAGTAGAAGGCAGGAAATCATCAAACTCAGGGCCGAAATCAATCAAGTAGAAACAAAGAGAACCATACAAAAAATCAACAATACCAGGAGCTGGTTCTTTGAGAAAATCAACAAGATAGATAAACCCTTAGCCAGAATGACCAAAGGGCACAGAGAAAGTATCCAAATTAACAAACTTAGAAATGAAAAGGGAGATATAACAACGGAAACTGAGGAAATCCAAAAAATCATCAGATCCTACTACAAGAGCCTATACTCAACACAACTGGAGAATCTGGAGGAAATGGACAATTTCCTTGACAGATACCAAATACCAAAATTAACTCAGGACCAACTAGACCATCTAAACAGTCCCATAATGCCTAAAGAAATAGAAGGAGTCATAGAAAGTCTTCCAACCAAAAAAAGCACAGGACCAGATGGCTTCAGTGCAGAATTCTACCAGACCTTCAAAGAAGAGTTAACACCAATACTCTTCAAACTATTCCACAAAATAGAAACAGAAGGAACACTACCCAATTCCTTCTACGAAGCCACAATTACGCTGATACCAAAGCCACACAAAGATCCAACAAAGAAAGAGAACTTCAGACCAATTTCCCTTATGAACATCGATGCAAAAATACTCAATAAAATTCTTGCCAACCGAATCCAAGAACACATCAAAACGATCATCCACCATGATCAAGTAGGCTTTATCCCAGGAATGCAGGGTTGGTTCAATATACGGAAATCCATCAATACAATCCACTACATAAACAAACTCAAAGAACAAAACCACATGGTCATTTCATTGGATGCTGAAAAAGCATTTGACAAAATTCAGCATCCCTTCATGCTTAAAGTCTTGGAGAGAACAGGAATTCAAGGCCCATACCTAAACATAGTAAAAGCAATATACAGCAAACCGGTAGCCAGCATCAAACTAAATGGAGAGAAACTTGAAGCAATCCCACTGAAATCAGGGACCAGACAAGGCTGCCCCCTTTCTCCTTATCTTTTCAATATTGTACTTGAGGTACTAGCTCGGGCAATTCGACAACATAAGGAGGTCAAAGGGATACAAATTGGAAAGGAAGAAGTCAAACTATCATTATTTGCAGACGACATGATCGTCTACCTAAGTGACCCAAAGAACTCCACTAGAGAACTCCTACAGCTGATAAACAACTTCAGCAAAGTGGCAGGTTATAAAGTCAACTCAAGCAAATCAGTGGCCTTCCTATACTCAAAGGATAAGCAGGCTGAGAAAGAAATTAGGGAAATGACCCCCTTCACAATAGCCACAAACAGTATAAAGTATCTTGGGGTGACTCTTACCAAACATGTGAAAGATCTGTATGACAAGAACTTCAAGACTCTGAAGAAGGAAATGGAAGAAGACCTCAAAAAATGGGAAAACCTCCCATGCTCATGGATCGGCAGAATCAATATAGTTAAAATGGCCATTTTGCCTAAAGCACTATACAGATTCAATGCAATACCCATCAAAATCCCAACTCAACTCTTCACAGAGCTAGAAAGAGCAATTATCAAATTCATCTGGAACAACAAAAAACCCAGGATAGCTAAAACTATTCTCAGCAACAAAAGGAAATCTGGGGGAATCAGTATCCCTGACCTCAAGCAATACTACAGAGCAATAGTGTTAAAAACTGCATGGTATTGGTACAGTGACAGACAGGAGGATCAATGGAACAGGATTGAAGATCCAGAAATGAACCCACACACCTATGGCCACTTGATCCTCGACAAAGAGGCTGAAAACATCCAATGGAAAAAAGATAGCCTTTTCAACAAATGGTGCTGGTTCAACTGGAGGTCAGCATGCAGAAGAATGCGAATTGATCCATCCTTGTCTCCTTGTACTAAGCTCAAATCCAAATGGATCAAGGACCTCCACATAAAGCCAGACACTCTGAAGCTAATAGAAAAAAAACTGGGGAAGACCCTTGAGGACATCGGTACAGGGAGAAAGTTTCTGAACAGAACACCAATAGCGTATGCTCTAAGAGCAAGAATTGACAAATGGGACCTCATAAAATTACAAAGTTTCTGTAAGGCAAAGGACACCATCAAGAGGACAAATCGGCAACCAACAAATTGGGAAAAGATCTTCACCAATCCTACATCAGATAGAGGGCTAATATCCAATATATATAAAGAACTCAAGAAGTTAGACTCCAGAAAACCAAACAACCCTATTAAAAAATGGGGTACAGAGTTAAACAAAGAATTCTCACCTGAAGAACTTCGGATGGCGGAGAAGCATCTTAAAAAATGCTCAACTTCATTAGTCATTAGGGAAATGCAAATCAAAACAACCCTAAGATTTCATCTTACACCAGTCAGAATGGCTAAGATTAAAAATTCAGGAGACAGCAGGTGTTGGAGAGGGTGTGGAGAAAGAGGAACACTCCTCCACTGCTGGTGGGGTTGCAAATTGGTACAACCACTCTGGAAATCAGTCTGGCGGTTCCTCCGAAAACTGGGCACCTTACTTCCAGAAGATCCTGCTATACCACTCCTGGGCATATACCCAGAAGACTCCCCACCATGTAATAAGGATACATGTTCTACTATGTTCATAGCAGCCCTATTTGTAATTGCCAGATGCTGGAAAGAACCCAGGTATCCCTCAACAGAAGAGTGGATGCAAAAAATGTGGTATATCTACACAATGGAGTACTATTCAGCCATTAGAAACAATGAATTCATGAAATTCTTAGGCAAATGGATGGAGCTAGAGAATATCATACTAAGTGAGGTAACCCAGACTCAAAAGGTGAATCATGGTATGCACTCACTAATAAGTGGATATTAACCTAGAAAACTGGAATACCCAAAACATAATCCACACATCAAATGAGGTACAAGAAGAAAGGAGGAGTGGCCCCTGGTTCTGGAAAGACTCAGTGAAACAGTATTCAGCAAAACCAGAACGGGGAAGTGGGAAGGGGTGGGTGGGAGGACAGGGGAAGAGAAGGGGGCTTGCGGGACTTTCGGGGAGTGGGGGGGCTAGAAAAGGGGAAATCATTTGAAATGTAAATAAATTATATCGAATAAAAAAAAATGTGGGTTGGAAAAAAAAAAAAAAAAAAAAAAAGGTGAGTTCCCAGCTTCCTGCTCTCCTGCTCCCATTCCTGCCTCCTGCTGCCATGACCCCGCCCCCATCATGGTGGCCTTTAACCCTCAGGGATCATAAGCCCAAATAAATCTGTTGTTCTGTAAATTGCTTTGCTCATAGTGTTTTGACATACCAACAGGAATGTAACTAACACAATAGGT
Organism: Apodemus sylvaticus; assembly: GCF_947179515.1. Classification (NCBI taxonomy): domain Eukaryota; kingdom Metazoa; phylum Chordata; class Mammalia; order Rodentia; family Muridae; genus Apodemus; species Apodemus sylvaticus. Next base: position 13,290,905 of record NC_067495.1, on the reverse strand, counting down.
AAAGCAAAACAAAATAATGCTCACAATTTCAGTGGAAGTGATGGGTGTTCTCCATTCTTGTAAACCAGAGATGATGGCTGTCAATATCATCAGTCAGGAGGAAAAATAAAAGAAGTCAAATAAATAACAAAGATGTATATCATATCCATTTCACACAAAAAGCTATGTAATTTTCAATCCCTGTTCAGGGCTACCATGTAGAGTTTGATTTCCCCTTCCTCAATCTTCTGTGCCCATCACAGAAAACTGAGACAGATTTTCTAGGACTTAAGACCTTTTATGTTTGGAGCAGACCAATACAAACTAAGACCTTAGGTCATCCAAGGAGTTGTTCCAGGGATGCTGGACAAATTTTTAAAAAAGATAGTTGTATGATGTTTGCTTTACATGATTGCTAGCTGTTCAGATGTTCTGTGTATTCTTATGTGTGTATATTAGTATTCAAATATTTGTTTATTTTGTGTTTATATAGCTGCCTGTGCAAAGGTTGCATAAAGCTAAAGCAGTCAACACTCCAGCAGGGATGGAGGTTAGGCTCTTGAGGTCACTTTTATTCAGAAGTCTGGAGCCTCTTAGGTTGCCTGTGCTTTAGTAGATGATCCTACACTCATAAGTATATGGAAAGCACCAACTGGACTCAGTTGTTTGTTTGTTTTTTAAAGAGGACATAAAGGTGAAGGGACATAAAGGGGGGTTGTTAGTAGGTGTCTAGGAAGAGTTCAAGGAGGGATGGAGATTGGATATGATAAAATACATTGTATACATTTAAGAAATTCTCAAAGAATAAATATTTTAAATGATTTTGGTTCAAGGTGGCCCATCTTTATACTGCCTTAGACATTTATGTAGGTAATCCAATATTGCCCTAGGTAAATGGTATTACATTCCCAAGCATTACATATGCCCAACTCCATATGGTCTATTGCTTTATATGGCTGTTGCAGGTAGAATTATTGGTTTCTTTAAAGAAACTTTAATGATACTCATAAAGCAGACTTTACTCCGGACCAGCCCTATAGGAAGAGGGACAGCAAACTGAGATTTTTGCACTGGAAAAGATTGTATTCAACTCTGAATTCAGTGTGAACTAGTGGAACTATATTGCTCTGAAATAATGTAGGAGCAGAGTATAGAAAAATAACTAAGACAGAAGCTGACAAGGTTGATCAGTGGGTAAGAGGTGGCTACCGCTAAGCCTGTTGACCTGAATTTGATCCCAGGACCCACATGGCAGAAAAAGAGAACTGACTCCCAATACTTGTCCTCTGGCCTCCATACAGGCAGGTGTGGACACACATATATACATGCACACACACACACACACACACACACACACACACACAAACAAAAAAGTGAAAAAAAGAAAGAAAAATTTCTAACAGAAATGAAAGGTAAGATTCTGGGTTGAGGACAGGCCATCTGGGGATGGTGGAGGATGACAAACCCCATTAGATATTGAAGGGAATAAAATAATAACAGTGGGGACTTCTTGCTTATCAGGAAATGATACAGGTGGGTCTAATAAGATATTTAGAGCCTAAGTGAAGTTTAACTTGTCAACTAATAATTTTAAGGGGGGGGGGGAATAATGAAACAGCCTCTCACTTTGTAGCTCAGGCTGGCCAGGACAGCTTCAAACTTGCAGGAATGTTCCCAGTCCAGCGTCTTGGGTGCTAGAATTGCAGGTGTGAGCCACTATGCCTGGCTTAAGCAATGAATCTGTCTGCCATTGGCTTCCCACTGCACTTTGTGATTCCAATTACTGATCACAAATTAGAATTCAATATGTGCTCCGTGTATCCTGACACTAGACTAAACTTGTAAGAAGAATTATGCCTTGTTCATTTCTTCATTATCAGCACTTTGTGGCTGTCATTTGGTAAATGTTTGCTAAATGAATAATGAGCTTTTATTGGGACTATCTATCAAAATTAGCCATTTCTCACAGCCTCTTTCTTGTGCCTGCATTTAAAGCCTGGATATATTGGCTGAATCCTGGGCTTGGCTCTGTCTAGCTCACATTTGCTTTCTGAGCATAACCCTCATCCTGCAATAGAGAGCTGGTACAAAATTCATTTCTTTAGGCTATATTTATTGACTGTCCACTGCATGTCCTGACCTGTGCCTGGAGAAGCAAGAAGCAAAAGCTAAATTGAAAGTATAATCAAATGCTGGATTTCTGGCAGGGAAAAATTGGTCTGTGTGACTCATTTACTAAGGTTTCTGCATTGATGGTTTCTGGAAATTACTGTTTGGTATCATCTTTTCTAGTCAAACAGAGCTGAAATTTATGAGTCTGATCAATGCTTGGAAATGTTCAAACTTCAGAGGCATCATACCGACTCCTCTGACCTCCATAATTCCTTTTGCTGGTAACAATAATGGATGTGCCTCAGTCAAGAAGCCTATTATTGGAGGGTGGAGTTGAAGGGAAATGTCAGCAAGAGAATAATGACATTAAAGTGTACAAAACTATTCATAGGCCACCAGACTAGATTAGGACTTGTCTAGACAGGTCAGAAAAAAAAAGCAGTCTTAGCTTTAGGTGGTAGGGGGAGAAATAAGTATGAACACCTAGAAATAAGCACACTTTGAAGCTTCTGTTTTATTTCTGTCACATAATCTGACTCTCATGACCCTGAGCACAGTGTCAAAGGCCTGGAGGCTCCTCTATGACCAGAGTTTACTTCAAGAACGGAATTATCTCTAGCTAATTTCAGCATATAAGGATTAGCGATATTTAAATGGCTTATGGAGTCATCAGTAGGGATAGAGAAAAGGGGTCTAGATATTGCTTTTAGGAATGCTCCCAAGTCCACACCATAGAAAGAGGCCACCAAACAGCTGCTACCTTCTGCCAAACAGGGCAGCTGCCACCCTAGCAGCTGATTCTGAGGCCGCACCATCCCCCACTATGATCTGCACTACTGAACAGACTTAAGACCTACGTGCTTCTGTCCCAGCTACTTCATATCTGGAGGCAAGCCTCAAGCTAGTCCTGTTTCCCACTTAGGTCAGTCACACTTAGAACTCAAGTTGCCAAAAAGTGAAAAGCAGACACTTAAACCATTCCCCCTCCAAAATACAGGAAGGCACGCAATGAAGATTATAATTAATACTGAATGGGTCAGTCCGCAGGGCCTGTCACAGGCTCTGATCATTGAGATTAGGAAAAGGTTCTTGTCCAGATGCTTACAATTAGCCAGGTATGGTAGCACATGCCCACAACAGCAACATGCAGGAAGCTGAGGCAGGAAGATCACAAATTTGAGGACAGTGTGGGCTACATAAGGAGAACTTATCTGGGCAACAAAAACTGTTCCCAAGTGCAGATAACAGACAGCTCAAACTGGCTTAAATAAAATCGGAACTTGAATGGCTCGGGTAACTAACAAGAATAGAAGCAAGGCTGGCTGGAGACAGGCTATCAAACATGGCTTCCTTGGTATTGTTTCATTCGTAGGCAGGCCATCTCCTACTGATCTTAAACAGTAATTAACAGCTTCCAAGTACGTTTCCTTCCTCATGGGAAGAAGAGAAAAAGAATTGTGTCTTGCTCAGGGTTCTCAGCAAATGTTTTGAAACCAAATCATTTTACATAAACCACACAGTCCTGAATCAATTACTGTAGTCAAGGAATAATTGATTCAGACCTAGGATAAGGTCACATTCCTGAACACTGTACTCCTGAGACATGGTTGAAGGAATGAAGAAGAGACTTTTTTAAAAGTTGTTTCTATATGTATGACTATATCCTCACAGATTACTTCTGCTAAGTGCAGCCTCAAAGGGTTACCGCAGCAACACACAACAATATCTACTTATCTACTTCCTTTTTCTCTCAGTAATCTTTTATATTACACTCATTTTATTTATTTATTTATTTATTTATTTATTTATTTATTTATTTATTTATTTGTTTGTTTATTTGGGGTTTTTTTTTTTTGCTTGAAGTTTGTGGTTCATTTTTTTTATTCGATATATTTTTTTATTTACATTTCAAATGATTGCCTCTTTTCTAGCCCCCCACTCCCCGAAAGTCCCATAAGCCCCCTTCCCTCCCCCTATTTTCCCACCCAACCCTTCCCACTTCCCTGTTCTGGTTTTGCTGAATACTGCTTCACTGAGTCTTTCCAGAACAAGGGGCCACTCTTCCTTTCTTCTTGTACCTCATTTGATGTGTGGATTATGTTTTGGGTATTCCAGTTTTCTAGGTTAATATCCACTTATTAGTGAGTGCATACCATGATTCATCTTTTGAGTCTGGGTTACCTCACTTAGTATGATGTTCTCTAGCTCCATCCATTTGCCTAAGAATTTCATGAATTCATTGTTTCTAATGGCTGAACAGTACTCCATTGTGTAAATATACCACATTTTTTGCATCCACTCTTCTGTTGAGGGATACCTGGGTTCTTTCCAGCTTCTGGCAATTATAAATAGGGCTGCTATGAACATAGTGGAGCATGTATCCTTATTACATGGTGGTGAATCCTCTGGGTATATGCCCAGGAGTGGTATAGCAGGATCTTCTGGAAGTGAGGTGCCCAGTTTTCGTAGGAACCGCCAGACTGATTTCCAGAGTGGTTGTACCAATTTGCAACCCCACCAGCAGTGGAGGAGTGTCCCTCTTTCTCCACATCCTCGCCAACACCTGGTGTCTCCTGAATTTTTAATCTTAGCCATTCTGACTGGTGTAAAGGTCAAATCTCAGGGTTGTTTTGATTTGCATTTCCCTAATGACTAATGAAGTTGAGCATTTTTTAAGATGCTTCTCCACCATCTGAAGTTCTTCAGGTGAAAATTCTTTGTTTAACTCTGTACTCCATTTTTTATTAGGGTTATTTGGTTTTCTGGAGTCTAACTTCTTGAGTTCTTTATATATATTTGATATTAGCCCTCTATCTGATGTAGGGTTGGTGAGGATCTTTTCCCAATTTGTTGGTTGCTGATTTGTCCTTTTGATGGTGTCTTGGATCGACAGGATTAATATAGTTAAAATGGCCATTTTGCCAAAAGCAATATACATATTCAATGCAATACCCATTAAAATACCAACTCAATTCTTCACAGAGTTAGAAAGAGCAATCCTCAAATTCATCTGGAATAACAAAAAACCCAGGATAGCTAAAATTATTCTCAACAATAAAAGAAATTCGGGGGGGATCAGTATCCCTGACCTCAAGCAATACTACAGAGCAATAGTGTTAAAAACTGCATGGTATTGGTACAGTGACAGGCAGGAGGATCAATGGAACAGGATTGAAGATCCAAAAACAAACCCACACACCTATGGCCACTTGATCCTCGACAAAGGGGCTGAAAACATCCAATGGAAAAAAGATAGCCTTTTCAACAAATGGTGCTGGTTCAACTGGAGGCAGCATGCAGAAGAATGGGAATTGATCCATCCTTGTCTCCTTGTACTAAGCTCAACTCCAAATGGATCAAGGACCTCCACATAAAGCCAGACACTCTGAAGCTAATAGAAAAGAAACTGGTGAAGACCCTTGAGGACATCGGTACAGGGGGAAAGTTTCTGAACAGATCACCAATAGTGTATGCTCTAAGATCAAGAATTGACAAATGGGACCTCATAAAATTACAAAGTTTCTGTAAGGTATTTGGTATTTTCGAGACAGAGTTTCTCTGAGTAGAAACTGGCTGTCCTGGAACTCACTCTGTAGACCAGGCTGGCTTGGAACTCAGAAATCCACCTGCCTCTGCCTCCCAGAGTACTGGGATTAAAGGCACTCACTGCCCGGCAACTCACTGAAATTTTAACAGGGAACGTTATTGTTTTTGTTTGCCTTCTATGATTGATATTTTTTCATATTCTTTTTGATCATTTGGGTTTTTTTTTCTGTTTGCTAAGTTTCCTATTCATATCATTTGTTCGGTTTCCATTGGATGTTAGAGCTTTGTACGCGTTTTTGGTTTAGGTTCTGCAGCACTGGGGCTTACCTACTGTATGTAGGGACTAAACCAGCTCGGCCAACATCACACTGTTGAGCTATATCACCTACCCTCTTTTCAGTGGTTTGCTTCGTTGTTTGTTTGCCTTTTTTTTAAACAAAGAGTTTCATCTATTTCAGGCTGATTTCAAACTGACTCTGTCATTGATGATGATCTTGAACTCTTGATCCTCCTGCCTCCAACTCCTGAATGCTGAGACTGCAGATGTGGACTTCCACACCTGGCTCACTGTTTGTTTTGAGACAAGGCTCCAGGATGGTCTTGAACTCACTCTGTAACTCAGGACAGCCCTGACTTGGAATCCTCCTCTCCCAGTCTCCAAAGTTGCCAGGACTATAAACCTTCACTACTAGGCCAGGCCCAGCCAGTTTATATGCATTCTTCTTAGCATTGTAAGATATTTGACTTAGATCATGAAGTATTTCAACAAATTCTAAAACGAAAATTCTGAAACAGAATGCATATGCACAGTTCCATATGTGCACGTGTGCAAGACAGTCAACACATTTGGACTTTGGATTTTTGAGTAACTTCCTTATAGCTCCACTCCAAATCCATGGCTAAGTTGAATTCATGCGAGTCATTTTAATTAAATCTGAACACAAAAGTACAAATAAGAGCATGGGTTGTCACAATTGGCACTCTGCATGCCTCCTTTCCCTTTCACGTTAAATTCAGCCATTTTGAAAAGCTTCTGACCATTTGTTTGTGCAATGTACTCTCTCAACAGAGCCTTCCTTCCTGAGCCCCTGAGCTGGCTTTCCCCCCTCATGTTTCATAGAAAAACAAAACAAAACAAAACAAAACATGCTGTTTTTGCCTTGTACCTCTCAAAGGCCCAAAGAATATTTTTACCCAATGAAATCATTCAGTAATTTAAAAAAATGTAGTGGAATAACGGGTTAATCTATAAGCCCATTCATTGTTTTCATTTTTTTATTATCATCATCATCCACGTCCTTTCTCCCCTAAGCGAACTAGGAGATTTACACAGATTTTCTTACCCTGCTTCAGTCTTCAAACATCCCCAACCACTGCAAAATCCAGAAGAATTACAGTAGCAAAGAAAATCACAGGAAAAACTTTCCAAAGGACTTTTTGCTTTTGGCCAAATGAACTGTTAGTTCATTTTTCTCCTCTCGTGGCAAAACAGTATCAATTTCTGATCTGGATGGGTATTTTCTCCCAAAATATTCAAAACCCTCTCCTCTCTTCTCCTCTCTTCCTACCCCTCCTCCATCTCTACCTCCTGTGTGTGAGCGTTTTGTTTGAAGTACTGCTTTCTGGTTTATTAGTTAGTTAATTTGTTTGTTTTTTTGGTGTAGGTTGTGTACCAGATATCAAACTCCAGTCATTTCTATAGAAGCCTTGGTTTTATACACCGGACCTTCGTTGGCCTGGGCCTCACCAACTAGGCTAGATTAGCTGCCCAGAGAGTCCTAGGGATGTGTCTTGTTTCTGCCTCTCCAGTGCTGTGATTTCAAGTGCATTCAACTGCCGGGGGGTGGTGGCGCAGGCCTGTAATCCCAGCACTTGGGAGGCAGAGGCAAGCAGATTTCTGAGTTTGAGGCCAGCCTGGTCTACAGAGTGAGTTACAGGACAGCCAAGGCTACACAGAGAAATCCTGTCTCAAAAAAAAAAAAAAAAAAACCCAAGTGCATACAACTACACACTGGCTTTTATATGGGTGCTGGGCATCTACCTTAGATCCTCTTGTTTGCATGGCAAACATTGTACCGAACCATTTCTCCAGAACCCACAATGATTGAGCCAATATTCCATTGTTAAAATAAATGAATTAACAAAGTGAAGCACTCTGAAATCCTAGTATTAGCCAGAAGACTGGCCCACTTGGTCAATGTTTTTTATGTAAATTGATTTGTTTGTATGCTACAAGTTCCTTTACCTAACTTCCCTAGTGTAAAACTCATTTTCTGCAAAAGTCCAAGTCCCACCCACCTCAAACCTGGCTCAGATTTGGTCCCATGGTAAAATCCACACTCTTAAAAGAAAGCTTTTTTTTTTCAGACAAGGGGAACACTAGAAACAAAATTGAGGCAATCCATGATAAACTTAGAAGTTGCATGCACTCAAGTGCTTCGCTGAAACCATGCAAGGAAACTCCACTGTGTAGAGCTGACCCAGGCCAAACGACAGAGCTCTTTACCTCCAGCCATCCAGAAGTCTCATCCTCCAGTCAGTTCTCACAGCATAACCAAGGTTGCATGCCAATCCCTGAGTCTCTTGCTTTAGCTTTCCAGGCACTGTGGCTTATGACAGATATGAACCCCAATGCCCAGCTTCTAGACAGCTCTTATTAGATGGAAACACATACCAATGATGAATCTTCTCATTCTCCAGGGTTTCAAAGGAGGCCATTTTTTAATTTTGTAAGACTTTATCTATTCTTTGAGAATTGTATAGATGTATACAATGTATTTTGATCATGTCCAAATTCCACAACTTCTTCCTGAGCATCCCTTATGTCCTGCTCCCAACTTCATATACTCTTTTTTTTCTCTATAATCCCCTGAGTATAGTTAGTGTTGCCTGCACACTTATAGGTATAGATAGGATAATCCACCATAATAGGTGCTAATTCCTTGAAGAAAACTGACTTGGCTGTGCCCAAAGGCCATCTGTTACTGTCAATAACTCTTCCATTAGGAGTGGGGCCTAATGGGCCCCTCCTCCATCCATACTGGAATGTTAACTGACTTGAACTTACACAGGTCTTGTGTGCTGTGAGGTCTTGGTTGCTGTGAGTTCATGAGCACAACCACCCTGTTGTGTCCAGAAGACACCATTCCACAAGAGTCCTTCCAGATCTCTGGCTCTTACAATGTTTCTGGCTTCCCTTCCACAATGTTCCCTGAGCCTTTCATAAAAGGGGTTGATATAGATGTCCCGTTTGGGGCTGAGCAGTCCACAGTCAGTCATTTTCTGTTTGATTGGTTGTGTCTGTTACCCTTAGTTGGATGAGAGTGAGAGAGCTACACCAATGAATGAGTATAAAAAAAAGTATTTGAGTATAGTTTAATGCTGTGTTTATTTAGCAAAATGATGGTAGTAGGTTCTCCCCTATGGTGCATGACCTTTCCAGGCATAGCTTCTTGTTCAGGTTTACAGTGTGAATTCCTTCCTGTAGAGTGGGCCTTAAATTATCCCTATAATACTTGTGCCTCTATTGGGCTCACAGGGTTCACAGTTAGGCAGGTTCACTGTTGATGATTTTTCTGCCCCAGAAGCCTGACTAGTATCTTCTAGCTGAATATGAAGTCTGTGATTGTTTAAGTGTTTCCAGTTAATAAAAATGCCTTGGAATACTTTCTGAGCTACCCAAAATTGCTCCATAATTCTTTGTAGCACATCAACAGCCATCTTATGAACTTTGCTGTTAAGTATAATGAGAAGGATCTGGAGGTAGATGGCAATGAGGGAAACATGATCAAAATATATTTAATACAAAAAAGTAAAACTGGAGAAAGAAAGAATTAAGACCTTATATAAGAAAGTCATAGCCGGGGGGTTGGGGATTTAGCTCAGTGGTAGAGCGCTTGCCTAGCAAGCGCAAGGCCCTGGGTTCAGTCCTCAGCTCCGTTAAAAAAAAAAAAAGAAAAAGAAAGAAGAAAGAAGAAAGTCCTAGCGGGGCGGCAGTGGTGATGCACACCTGTAATCCCAGCACTCCGGGAGGCAGAGGCAGGCTGATTTCTGAGTTCGAGCCCAGCCTGGTCTACAGAGTGAGTTCCAGGACAGCCAGGGCTACACAGAGAAACCCTGTCTCAAAAAAAACCAAATCCAAAAAAACACCCCCCCCAAAAAAAGAAAGAAAAGAAAAAGAAAGAAAGAAAGAAAGAAAGAAAGAAAGAAAGAAAGAAAGAAAGAAAGAAAGAAAGAAAGAAAGAAAGAAAGAAAGAAAGTCCTGAGTTCTAGGCTGTATTAGTTTTCTGTTACCTCATAACATATGACTTATTAGATGGCATGTATTTCTGCCTAATAAGTTAGCAGAACAAAATATCCATTTATGATTTTCTATAGTAAAGACTCTACTTAATTGTGTATGTCATTCTGTTCAGGCTTCTACAATCCTGTATCTCAGTGTGGCAGGAAGATACACAGTAGAAAGATCCTATTTGCAGTTCTGGAGACTAAAGTTAGGCATATTTCAGGTTCTGTTCATGGACCCCTTCCAGGGTGTTGATATATAATTTCTTATTATGTTTTCACACGGCCGAAAGACGTTATGACACTTCTGTCAGGTCCCTCTCATATACTTGAACTTGGCCAAAAGCCAAGATGTGATGGGGTGATCCCTTTTACAAGGGTACTGATCCCTATCTCTGAGTTCCAGTCTTATATGGACTGATTACCTCCCAAATGACTAAGTTTCTAATGTCATAATCACATCAGGATGAATGTTTTCAACCCAAAAATCTGGTATGAGATCAAAATCATCCAGTCTATTGACCTGAGTCACTGGTGGGGTCTCACTTGGCTGAAAGCACTGGCTAGAGCTATGATCTCATCTGAGGCTCAAGGATTCCTCTGACCTCAGTAGCTAGCAATTAAACTTGCTGTATTTCAGTTCAAGATCAGATAGCCTGATTACTTCCTGTCTCCAAGGACCACATCCAGCCCTTAAGAGTTCATAAAAACAAGCCATGTGATTCCCCCACATTCTGACTCACAACATGATAGCTTGTATTTTACAAGTCCAATGGACTTTTAAAGCTTGTCCTAGTTAGGTTAGGTGCAACTTGACAGTGACAAAATTCTTTCATTTTTGCCACATAGAGTAACCTAGTTAGGACAATGCTAGCCCCTTCTGTTCATAGGTCCTCTGTGCACACAGGGGAGGGATGCATACCAAGGATAAGACCATGTGTCTGCCACTGATGTCAAATCCATGCAATTACTGAAGAAAAGCACGATTATTTGCCATCAAACTGTATATTTTTAATATTCAGTGTCTTTTTTTTTGTTCTTCTGTATTTCCATTACTCTCTTCTTGAAAAACCTATAGTTAGTTCACAGTTTTCCAGTTTGATAGTTTTATGTGGTGGGAGGAATGTAACTCCTGGCCTCAACCTTCCTAAGCAAGTGCCCTATTCCTGAGAGAGGCCTCTAAACCTGATGTTTGAGAAGGGTTTCCATTGTGGTTTTTGCTCAGTGTGGGAGTGAGTTGTACTAGGCATGTAAAATTAGATTTATTACCAACTTATTTCTACTAAAATATGAGATTTTGCTTCAGCAATGCACCATTACCCCACTAGTGAGGATATGAGTTACATGCTAGTATCATTGCAGTTCAGATGGAAGGCAGGTCTGGTTTTCAATCACTGTTTATCTGGTGATGTCTTTATTTCACGTTCATTTTGAAGGACTTTTTTTTTTTTCACCATGGATACAGAATTCGAGGTTGACAGGTCTCTTTTCAATTTTGATGCACTGGGTCCTCTGGGATTTCTGGTATCTGTGAGTCATTTCTCACTTGCCACTTTCTAAATTCACTCTGTGTCAGGCTCCTTTGATGATTCGATTGTGATGTGTTCAAATGGATATATGTTAGCATATATGTTGCGTATTTATTTAGAGTTCACTAAATGTCTTAGATATGATGTTTGTTTGCTCATCAAATTTGGCAAGTTTGGGGCTTCTGACATTTTTTTGAGCTATCATTGTTCTTTTCATGAAACTCTCATTATGTACATGTTATAGTTAACGATGTCCCATGTATTCCTAAGACTTTCAGGCATCCCAAAGAAGTAGGCCCTAATCCCTGAAGGAATGGGTATGGTAACAAGGAAAGAGCAACCAGGCAAAGACTTAAAGCTTCCTTCTTCCATGTCCTTATATAACAGCTGTTCTCAACCTATGAATCGCAACTCCTTAGGGGTTAAACAATGCTTTCCCAGGGATTGCATATCAGAGATCCCGCATATCAGAGATCCTGCATATCATGTATTTAAATTGTGGTTTATAGCACTAGCAAAATTGCAGTTATGAGGTAGCAATGAAAACAATTTTATGGTTGGGACACCATAACAATTGTATTAAAGGGTCACAGCACTAGAAAGGTTAAGAAACACTACCCTAAAGGGTCTCCTGCACTCCAGACATAACTTCTCCACTGTGGAGAAGCAATTCAATTTCCCTATGGTAGTTTGGATCAGTCACTGCTCCTAACACTGTTACTCCTTTCTTAGCCTCTTGGCTTAAGGGCATCAGAAGCCCTAGGTGTCCAGGGTAAGTATGAGCTTCAAGTTCAATGGAATGTTCATTGTGGCTCCTGGAAACAAAACGTCTAGGCCAGCAGAACTTAAGGTTGAGAGAACAGGAAGCAAAAAATTTCCTTGTGGTAGTGAGTCAAACTATTGTGTTTTCTACTCCTTGCTTCCTATACCCATGGATTCTGGCTATGGGAGAAACCATACTGCATATTGGAAATGTATTCAAAGCATATACTGCCTTCTGGAGAACCCTGACCTGACCTACCAGGTTGCTGCCACCTACTTGGCACTGTAATTGTGTTTTCAAAATGCTATTCTATCTTTCTATCAAGCTAGCTGCTTCAGGATCTTAGGAAACATGATAAAACCAGTAGATTCCATGATCATGGGCACACTGTTGCACTTCTCTGACTGTGAAGTGAGTTCCCTGGTCAGAAGCAATGCCATATGAAATACCATGACATTGTATACATAGGCATTCTTTAAGTCCATGATGGTAGTTTGGAGTAAGTGGAAATGGCAAATCTACAACCAGAATAAGTATCTACTCTAGTAAGGACAAAACATTGTCCTTTCCACGGAGGAAGGGGTCTAATATAGTCATCCTGCCACCAGTTTGCTGGCAGGTTACCCTGAGGAATGGTGTCATATATGGGACTCAGTGTTGGTCTCTCCTGTTGGCAGATCTGGCATTCAGCAGCAGCTGTAGCCAGGTCAGCCTTGGTGAGTGGATATCCATGTTGTCAAGCCCCACCTCTGCCACCAGGGCCACTTTGTTCATGGGCCCATTGAGCAATGACAGGAATGGCTGAGGACAGAGGCAGACTGTCCACAGAAAAGGTCATCCTATCCACTTGATTATTGAACTCCTACTCAGCTGAAGTCACCTTTTGATGAGCATTTATATGGGATGCAGATATTTTCACATCCCTCCTAGAGGCTATTTGGCTTTCCTTACAAATTGCCATTCTCAACTGCTGGGCTGCTGACCTGGCTGCCTGACAAATGACCCTAACTAAGACCGGTGGTGCCTGTCAATATTCTCATGGCATGCCATGAATGATATGGTGCTGCCTGAGACTACAAAATAAAAAAGAAATGAGCAGCTCAAACCCACAGGTTGATGGAGGATACCAGAGGGAAAGATCATTATCTGAGAAAGAACTGACAGGACTCTGATAACTAATCTTCACCAGGCTTCTCATCTGGGCTCCACAAAACATTGAGTTGCTCAGACCAAGGTATGTCATACCTATGCTGGACAGCCTAGCATAGGATGTCTCAGTCAGATGCCATGTTTGTGATCAAGTAAATTCAAAACAGAGAGCCCTTGCCTAGGAAGGGGCAAGACCCTGAAAACTCTGAAAGTCCCTATTTCTATGAAGGGCATTACACCATGAGCCCATCATACCCAGGTCAAGAGAGCAACCGTAGATGACTATCCCAAATGGACTGTCTTCAGACTACTCATTAAATTTAAGATTTCATTGGACCCCAGGCCCTTGCATTCTTTTCCTCTCTACATCTTCTCGAGTCTTATGTGTGTTATAAATACATGGTCCAACCGCTTTCCTCAAGCCTGCATCTAGGAACTGAGGAAGAAAGACAGAGGAAAGTGCCTAGTCATACTAGCTAATACTAGTATGATACAGACCAGTAACCCATATTCATCTTGACCTTTGTTCACTGATGGCCGCTTTCAGAGTTTGGTAGAGTTTGGAGAGCAAAAACATATGGGAGTTTATCTTTTGAGATAGGAAGACAAAGTTTACAAATCTTTACATGCCCTGGAGTTGGGCCTCCTAGTTTCCGGGAACAAGACTGGGGGTGGTAAAACAGAGGCTTCCTGAAAATATGCAGATTAACATTTAGAAAGAAAACTTCTCCCTAAAAATGAACACTTGGAGAATGTAATTCAATAGCTATAAAAGGAAAATCTGGAAATTCTGTAAGAAAGATTCGGGCTTTGCAAACCAGGGAAAACCTGATGAATCAGACTCTGTCATAGGAAGGGACCTTAGAGATACAATTAACCATTTCTAGCCAGATATTAGAAAGAATTGCTGGTGGTTATGCTTAGACATCCAGCCCTTATATTACATAGGGACAGGAACTAACAAGACTGTCTGCCCATTGACCAGCAAAGCGCACTGTGACTAGGGGAAGCCCAAATTGACATTAGAAGACATATAAGAGGCTAAAAATTTGTCTAATATCCAAAACCTTTGGCCTAGTCACTTCCCCGTCTTCTGATGACTGCTCTTATATCTTATGCGTTAATTCATATTCATAATGGCAATTAGACTGAGCCCCTGAGACTACTTGGTGGGTATGTACTAATGGTTTCCTAAATGCACCTCTTCTTATGCTTTCCAAACTAAGTGGACAGGTTGATCAGGACCTAGAGTTATTAAAAGTTTCTATTTATAAGTTAAAACATCAGTTAGATTCCCTGGCAGAAAGGTTTCTACACAATTGGTGAAGTTTAGAGTTACATCCCATGAGATAAAGGGTTTGGGATAAACCTGTTGTTTCTATGCTAAATGATAAGGTATAATTAGAGAAAATCTTGCCATGTTTGGGGAAACCTCAAAAAAGAAAAGACATAAACCAAAGAATGGATACCAATCTCTGTTCTCCTGGTCCCACTGGCTAACTACTCTGCTATCAGCACTGGCTGGGCCTTTAATTCCCATTGATTGGATTAAAAGAGACCCTGCATCTTAAACAGTCTGGCCAATTAGCAGTATGAGGCCATGATTTCACTCATTCACTAAGACCAGTGGTGAATGTAACAGGGCCCCAGACCTTAGTAGGTCTCAGACCTTACTTAGCACAACTGACTCCATGATGGAAGAACAATTCAGGCTATAAAACTCAGCATGTAAACAGTTATCACCTTCCAAAACTAAAACAAAGGCCTAATGCATCAGTCCACAGTTCTGGAAAAGTCTCTAAATGTACTAACCTTGCTTTTTGGCTTCTGTAGTTTTGCTTCTGGCTAACTGTTCATTTTAATTGAAGTATCTCAACTCAGAACATGTCTTTTGTACTTAAATGCTCACCCTATGAAAGGGATCCTGAACCCCCCAGTGTAGTCACCAGTCAGATAATAAAGACTTTCTTTTGACTTAAATCCATATCCCAGAAATCTTCTTTGGTGTGTACCCTGCAACAGTATGAGGTACAAAAGACCCATAGAAGCCAATAAGCTTTTTCAAGAAATTTGGGATTAAACCCCAGGCCCATGTAAATACTAGAGAAGTTCTTTATGACAGAGACACAATGTTAGCTGTTTAAACATATTTGTATTTCCTCTGAGAATATTACACAGGTATATAATGTATTCTAATCATATCTACTCACTATTCTCCCCTTCCAAATCCTGCAGGACTGTCCTCCAACATGTCTGCCTCTCAATTTCATGTCTAATTTTAAAAGGTCCCACTAAGTCTAATTAGTGCTACCCATATGCCCATGGGAATGATGCCATCCATTAGAGCATAGCCAACTTACCAGTGGCCTCACACCCATGGAAATATGACTCTCCCTCCCCTAGCACTCACAGTCACTTTTCCTTAGCACTTTTAATCAGTCATAAGTTCCAGAAGTAAACAGTGCCCTAGGCAAAAAGAAGCTTCTCTAACCACAGTTGAGAGCAACACAAATTTGTGGGTATTCCATAAATACATCAAAGGTATTTCAACAATATGGCCATTTAGCAAAACAATAGTAATAAGTTCCCATAGAGCATATAACTTTCCCAGGCATGGGATTCTGACCATGTTTACAATACTAAGCATGAATTTCCTCCTTTGGCTCAGACCTCAAATCCAATCACAAACCAATTAGCTATTTAATAGCATCTATGACACTATTGCACCAGTGGGCACATCCTGACTGGCAGGCTCGTTATTGTGTTGTGCAGGGTCCAGTGCTGGTAAGACCAGTGAATTTAGAGAATTATCTGTTTAATATTTTGTTCTCAGCATGGTGAGAATAGGGGATTGAAGCCAGATACTGCTATTGTGCTGCGGTTTATATGTGACTTTACTTCAGTAGTATTTGGTTTTAGGAGTTGAGTGCACACACACATTTACAGATTATTCCCTCAGTGAGTATGATGTGACCTTCTACATCTTTTCTCATTAACTGTGATTTTAAGCCTATTTTGTCAGATACTAGAACAGTGATATTCGCTTTTCTCCTAGGTCCGTTTGCTTGCAAACCTTTTCCCTATAATTTTAAATAACAATAGTTTATTCATGCTCTGAGAATTTCATACATGCCTACAATGTATTTTCATTATATTCACCCTTATTCTACCCTCTAAGTTCTCCCAAATCCATCCCAGATTCACCTCTGTCACAACCATTTAAAACTTTATATTATTTTTCTTCCTATGCCTCACAATAACTAATCTGTACTGCTCATATACTTATGGGTATGTGGCCATCCACTAGAGCGTGGTTGGCCTACTAGAGGCCATACTCTTAAAGAAAACTGATTATCTCTCTCTGCACTTTGACCAGATGTAATTTTCTGTGTTAACCATTTTCCACTGTATGGGGAAAAAAAATCTCTAATAAGACCTGGCAACTGCACTAATCTATGGAAATACAGAGATGAAGTTAGAGGGCAGTTTGTTACTATAGCTGTGCAGCAAAAATAATAGGAGTAGTAGAAGAGCTCCGGGGGCCCATGAGCTCTTCAACCATGAGTTGTTAGCCAAATGTACAGTTCCAGGTATGTATTTACTCCTGTGAAACGGGTCTTAAGTCCAATCAGAAATTGATTGACTTGTTACCACCATGATAATTCATGGCACTGTGGGACCTATGGGCTTCTCTTGCTCTGCAGATCCTTACTGTGGCTCACAGGGTCCACAGATAGATACAGATCTTATGGAAGGGGGCATAGCAGCACACTAGTGATAGAAAAAGAATGTAATTGGAATTACCCTACACAGGAGAGAATGCTCCTTCCACCTGCTTTAAGTTGCCAAATAAAAAGCATGGTGCCCCTCTAGTTATTGGTCAGGGTGTTCAAGAAACCCACAAAACAGAACAGTCTACTGCCATTGCTCTTAGATACCCACCAAATTTGATGGTAAAACCTTATTGCTTAAGGCACCACACATTTTGATCAAAGGGCACACAGAAACAAAGATAGTACTAAGAGAAAACTTCCACCTGGCTGGCTTTCTTGAATGTTGTAGATGATGCTATACAGGCTGCTGGTAAATAAAGATCAATGGTCTAATCTTTTCCCATCCTTTCACCTTAATGTAGTATCTGTCTCTTTTTGTAAATCACATTTCTCAGAAATAAAGCAAAATAATAAATGGTTCTTTCTTTTTGATCCATTATCCTCATCTCTGTCCTCTGACTGGGGAAAGGAGACCAGTACTACACAAAATTATTTTTTTCTTTTCCCTGTCTTGCTTAATTACTACTTAAATTCTACTGTACTTAATCCTTCTTATGGCCTCGTAGTTTTTTTTTTCTTCAGTCTAAAGGATTCCTAATAGTGTAATCTGTAGAACAGGTATAGTGCTTATATATTTCTTCAGTCTATTGTTTTTTTTGTTGTTTTTTTGGTTTTTTGGTTTTGTTTTTTTCCGAGGCAGGGTTTCTCTGTATAGCCCTGGCTGTCCTGGAACTCACTCTGTAGACCAGGCTGGCCTTGAACTCAGAAATCCGCCTGCCTCTGCCTCCCAGAGTGCTGGGATTACAGGTGTGCGCCACCACCGCCCCACTCTTGAGTCTACTTTTATTGTGGAAAGATTTTGTGTTTCCTTCAACTATGATGGGTGGCTCTGTTGTATGTAGTAGTCTGGGTTGGCAGCTGTTATCATTCAGAACTTGAAATGCATCAGTCCAAGCATTTCTGGCTTTTAAGGTGTCAGTTAAACTATAAGAGGGCCCCAGACCTTAGTAGGCCCTCAGACTTTAGCACAACTGACTCCATGATGGAAGTACCATTCAGGCTGTAAAACTCAGCACATAGACAACACTACCTGCTAAAACCAAAACAAAGGACTAATCCATGAACCCCCATAGTTCTGGGAAAGTCTCTAAATGTACTAACCTTGCTTTTTGGTTCTTGTAGTTCTGCTTCTGGCTGGCTGTTCTTGTTAACTGAAGTATGTCAACCAAGAACATGGTTTTTGTGCTTAAGAGCCTATCTCGAGAAGTCTCAGGTCAATACTGGAATCCAGAATACCTTGTGTAGTCACCAGACTGCTAATAAAGACTTTCTATTGGCTTAAACCCCCCATGTCCAAGCAGTCTTCTCAGATGAATACCTCACAACAAAATAATCTGTCACCCTAATGAGCCTGCCTTTATATGTGACTTGCCGTTTCACTTTATGCCTTCAATACAGTTTCTTTGTTTTATTTATATTATGAAAGTGTGTCCTTTTATAATTCTTCTTCTGCTTCTCTGACTATAACCTGTAGATTTGGTCTTCTCTGAGTGTGTGTGTACCTTGGAATTATTTTTCTTTATTGCACTGTTCCAGTTCCTCTACCTTGTCTTTAAGTTCAGATGTGCTGTTCTCCCTTGATTCAGTCTATTGCTAAAATTTTATGCAGGGTGTTTTATTAAACACACTGTGGTTTTTTCCCCAGAATGTCAGATTGTTTTATATTCAGCGGTTCTAGTTCCTTGTTGAAATCCTCTTTCCTATCAACTACTGTCTTTCTGATTTTCTTCAGATATTTGCGCCTTTGAATCCTCAATCTGGCATTTTCATCTAATTCACTCTTATTGAACGCTGTTACTGTAGGGTTAATTGTTTTTGGATTAGTGTTCGTGCTTTGTATGTTACTGCACTGGGACTTATGCAGCTGTTTTTATTTTGTTGCTTGGCTTGTTGCTATCAGCTGTGTTCTTTCTGTTGAAATATTTGCAGTGTTCAATTGGGACTTGGATCCAGTCGAATGAATACATGGTGTAGTTTGGAAAATAATTCCTCAGTTCAGGATCTCAGCGTCCCTGGTGTAAAGTCTATATTATTCTCTGAGTTGAATATTAACTGAGAGCACAACCCCAGATGTTCTGTATTATTGATATTCAATTGTCACGCTAGTCAATTAATAACGGTGACCTCTTTAACTTTAATAACAGTTGGAGGAAAACCAACCAAGGATAATTAGGAGTATGCGCAGATTTTAGTTAATAAGATTAGGAGCTGGGGCTGGATAAATGATCCAGCAGTTAAGAGAGCACATGACTTTTGTAGAGGACCTGAGTTCGGGCCTAAGAATTCATGGCTTGCAGCTATCAATTGACTAACTCCGGCTCCAAAGAATTCAATGCCTCCTGCCTCCCAGGACACCTGCACTCATGTGAACATACTCACACACGTGCACAGAATTTAAATTAAAAACTGAAGGTGGATAATAAAGTAGATAGGAAAGGAAGGCTTGACTACTATTATAGTCTATAGGTTTCTGAGACTGTTAAATCTGTGGAGGATTAAAATCAAGAAGTAAACCAAAGAGGAGATATAAATAGAAAAATAAAACAAAATATGTAGGAATAAGAGGGTTATCCAGTAATTAAAATAATCACATTTTGGCTCCAATTAGCCTTAGGGACTGACTTTAAATTGGGGCACATTACTTGAATGGTCTGCTATCAAGGGTTCCTGTGATCCTTCTGTGTGTCTGCCTATTTTTCTGGAGTTATTTGGACATTCATATATTACACTATTTATACCCATCAAAGACAAAAAACAAAGCCTGACCAGTCTGAAGTTTATGGCACTGCTGTTTAGAGAGAACACCAAACAGCAGTGATAAATGACCAGCTATTTTAGAACAGTAACCAGTTCTCTTAACTCCTTGCCAGTTTCCAAATCTGCCCCATTCAAATATTTCTCCCAACTTTCCCTAACCATCTGTTTAAACAGTCCCGTCTTCCACTTGGCCCAATACTAGCAGCTCCAAGAGGCAACCAACACTGAAGGTCATAGGGTCAAGCAGTTCTAACAGCTAAGAATTCTTTTGTTATTAGATATTTTCTTTATTTACATTACAAATGTTATTCCCTTCCTGGTTTCCCCTCTGAAAACACCCTATCCCAACCCCCCTTCCCCTGTTCACCAACCCACCCACTTCCCCTTCCCTGTCCTGGCATTCCCCTACACTGGGGCATTGAGCCTTCTCAGGATCAAGGGCCTCTCCTCCCTTTGATGTTCAACAAGGCCATCCTCTGCTACCTATGCAGTTGGAGCCATGGGTCCCTCCATGTGTACTCTTTGGCTGGTGATTCCCTGGGAGCTCTGGGGGTACAGGTTGGCTCATATTGTTGTTCCTCCTATGGGGCTGACAATTCCTTCAGCTCCTTGGGTCCTTTCTCTAGCTCCTCCATTGAGGACCTTGTGCTCAGTTCAATGGTTGGCTGGGAGCACCCACCTCTGTATTTGTCAGGTACTGGCAGAGCCTCTCAGAAGACAAATCTATCAGGCTCCTGTCAGCAAGCGCTTGTTGGCATCCACCTTAGTGTCTGGGTTTGGTGACTGTATATGGAGTGGATCTCTGGATGGCCTTTCCCTCAGTCTCTGATCCATACTTTGTCTCTGTATCTCCTCCCATGGCTGTTTTGTTCCCCCTTCTAAGAAGGACCAAAGTATCCACACTTTGGTCTTCCTTCTTCTTGAGCTTCTTGTGGTCTGTGAATTGTATCTTGGGTATTCCAAGCTTCTGGGCTGATATCCACTTATCAGTGAGTGCATACCATGTGTGTTCTTTTGTGATTCGGTTACCTCACTCAGGATGATTTTTCTAGTTCTGTCCATTTGCCTAAGAATTTCATGAAGTCATTGTTTTTAATAGCTGAGTAGTATTCCATTGTGTAAATATACCACATTTTCTGTATCCATTCCTCCATTGAGGGACATCTGGGTTTTTTCCAGCTTCTGGCTATTATAAATAAGGCTGCTATGAACATAATGGAGCATGTGTCCTTATTACATGTAGGAGCATTTTCTGGGTACATGCCCAGGAGTGGTGTAGCTGGGTCCTCAGGTAGTATTATGCCCAGTTTTCTGAGGAACTGCTAAACTGATTTCCAGAGTGGACCAGCTTGCAATCCCACCAGTAGTGGAGGAGTGTTCCTCTTTCTCCACATCCTCACCATCACCTGCTGTTCCCTGAGTTTTTGATCCTAGCCATTCTGATATAGTTACATTCTGGTGTAAAGGGCAAGTTGACTAGCAACTGGGAATTTTTAAAGGTCCAGATGCACATGATAGATCACAGTAGCAGCGCCGTATTGACTTTGAGGTTCACCATGCGAGGTGTGCTGAACCTGGTGATAGCCAAGCCTGTCTCAGAAAACACAGAGCTTGAGATGACTATTGAACTTTTTTTAATTTTTGTTTTTGAGACTTTTGTGTGTATGTTTATTTTGTTTTTCAAGAGGGGATTTTTATGTATAGCCCTGGCTATCCTCGATCTCACTCTGTAGACCAGGCTGGACTTGAACTCACAACTCTCCTGCCTCTGCTTCCTGAGTACTGGGATTAAAGCTGTGTGTGCCACCACCTCCCAGTGACTGTTGCACATTTGGTAAAGCCACTTAGCATTTCAGAATCTCTTTCTTATTTTCTTGCTCCCAGGAATCTTACAAGTGCTTTGAATATGCTTCCTGTTGCTATGAGACACCTTTCCTTTCAATATGAGTAGACCAGAGCCCAGAAAAGAGAAGGATTCTCTCTTGGAGAAGGACTCCACAGCTGATTAATGACTGGGCTGAGGCTAGAGAAGGGATCTTTCCACTGCATTCCAGTTATGTCCATAAAGAAATGAGGTATGATTTGAACATACTACATGTGTGTAGGCTTTTCATTTCTCTTCAGGATTATTTGGTGCAAGCCCAGGGACAGATAGCATTGCTTCAGCCCAGGTTATGGTTTTCAATCACCTGGAAGATTAGGGCGCAAATCTTGGAAGGTTTTGTGTGTGGATTTGGGGGGTGGGGTTGTTGTTTTGCTTTGTTTTAGTCAAAGAACCAAGCACTTAAAAGTCTTGAAAAGTTTAAACGGTAATAGCTGCTCAAAACTCTGCCCGAAGAATCTCAACTCCTCACCAGATGTTCTTCAAGATTTCTGGCAGTGCTGAGGGCTATGTGTCTTCTGGGAGAGTGATCTGAGAATGTTGGCAAGCTGTCTGATAAAAATAAAAAAAAGCAGTCCCTTCTTCCTTCCATCCCATGTCCTTTGACTCCAGTGGGGGTGGACAAGTGAGCATAATAGATAGAAGAAAGTAATCTCAGCATTGTCTTACTTTCCTTAAAAAACAACTGGTAAATTCTCCACTGGGGAATTCAGAAAGACAAGTTTCTTCCCCAGGCACCTGGGCCAGAGTTCTGAGAATGATGGATTATTTCCTGAGTGCTCCAATTACCTACATCTGTGCTTTAAAGCCTGCATAAAAACTTAGTGTAAAACACAGTCTTACTACGCCTGCTATGGAAGCAGGTAGGCTGACTGGCTGCACATTGTCAGCTCTCCTTCTGCTCCTCCAGATCCCACCCCCACCACCCCGCCAGTCCCCCCAGCCCCAGCTCTGTAGCAGAACATCTGCTGTGGACTCCATTTGCTCTCTGGCCACATCATCACCAACAGATCACAAGTATCTTCTCCCCCAGCCTTCCTTCCCCTAACTTCCTCCATTATCCCGGCCTCCAACTGCAGCAGAAGGCATTCCCTGGGAACACACCAGCTGAGCAGGCCACGGAGTCATGTGCACTAACTGGAGACCAGTCCCTCTTCTCCTCCAAATGCAATCCCAGCTCTCATCTCGCTGGCTCTGCAACAAGAAGCCTTCCTTCTACCCGCTGCCTCATCTCCTGTAGATCCCCAGACCTTCCCCTCCTTACCTCCTTCCCTTCACTCTTTGCTTTACCACAGCCCCCAACACCAGCAGGCATCCCCTGCTGACCCACAGGCTACTTCTGCCAGGGAAGCAGGTAGGCTCACCGTATATCTTCCCCTCTCCATCTGTTTCTCCAGATCTAATCTCCCAGTCTCTGTAGTAGGCCTTCTGGGGTGACCTCTCTTTACTGTCTACCTCCATTCCAAGGAGACAACAAGCAGATTCTGGTGGAACACCTCTGCTTCCTCCCTCTTGTGAACCCCTCCAGTGCATTAACCTATCCTCATTCGTGTCAGCTCCCAAATACTCAAAAACACATTTCACCTGAACCTCTAGTGGCCACACCTACCAGGTTCACAGACCTGATTTCCTGCCAGGCACCACACAACTGCCACAAAGAGATCTGCTTTGTTTCTGAGTTCATGGTCAAATGTGGAAAAGTTTCCACTGTTTCCTTCTAATCAGGAGGTATAGTCTTTTGTGTTTGGGTGAAATGTATGATAAATATTATTTAGATCTATTTAGTTTATATTGTCTGTTAGCTCCAGCATCTCTCTGTTTAGGTTTTTGTTCTTGGCTCTTTTTTTAAAAAATCCTTTATATATTTGTGAGAGTGGGGTATTGAAATTTCCCACTTTCAGTGTATGATTTAAGTGGTAATAGGGTTTCTTTCACAAAATTGGATGCCCTTGTGTTTGAAGCACAGATATTAAAAATTGCAATGTCATCTTGGTGGATTTTTCCTTTGAGGATGTAGTTTAAAATCCACAATTTCGAACGTACGTTCAGCTGCTCCCTGTGTACTCTCTCTTTGATGTTTGCTTAGCCTGGCTAAAGAACCTTTGGTTTAACCTGTCTATGTCTCCTGAGTGAATTACTTCTTTCAAGAAAATGAGAACCGAGAGACACCACCCATAAAATTACTAGATTATTTCAAGAATTTAGGAGTGAAATTAACAAAGAATATGTCAAGAAGTATTGGAATGGAGATGTGAAACATTAGATACTGTGGCTAAAGAAAATTTCACTGAAAAACCCGAGAAAGTGAATTTTGGTTGAAGATAAGAGTTAATAAAGAGAATAGTCATTTCATACAAATAGACATTTATGCATCAACTTCCAAAAAGAAGAAATAAAAAATGCTTGGGTAGAGAAATTATGTGATTGATTGATGATTGATTGGTTGGTTGGTTGGTTGATTATAGTATTGGGGGTTGACCCAGGGCCTATTGTATATAAGTGCTCTACCACTGAGCTACAACTCCAATTCTGTGATGTTTTATGTTCACTTATTTATTTATTTACTTTTATTTATTGAAGAGATAGCATATGACGTGACATATATGTGGAAGTCAGAAGACAACCTACAGGGACCAACACCTGCACAGCTTTGTGATTGGCCTAATGAGGGTGACAGGAAATGAAGAAAGAACAGACACACATACAGAAAAGTAGGGATTGGATGGGTCACATGCTCTAGTGGAAATGAACAAACAGCCTGGAAAGTCATTGCTACACTTATAGCTGAACAAGCTAATCTATACTGAGGTGGGGAGTGAATCTCAGTGGCAATCATCTTGGGGTAGGAAGTGGAAGTTGATACTTTCTGCATTCATGTCAACATCTGTGCTCACACCTGGGGAAGACTCTACCATTAAGTTGAACATGACCCAGGGAAGACTTAGTCAGTTCCCATGGGTCTGAAACAGTGGTGTCTTTGACATGGTCATGTTGATGTCATGGTCACTTGTACAGGGTTACATCATTCCCCACTTAGAGGAGTCCTTTCTTTCTACATGTGGGCTCTGGGAATGAAACTCAGATCAGGGTTGAGAACAAGGAATTTTATGTGCTGAACCATCTCGACAGACCTGTGATAGATATTTTAAAGGACCATTTGGGCTGTTCTATAGAGAAACCGCCAAAGAAAACCAAGGACAAGGGGCTGGATCAATAGTTAATAAAGTTTTGATGCTTTTCTAGAGGATCAGAGTTCAGTTCCCAGATGTTATATGACAGACTTTTCCTGAGGATCCATAACACATAATAACATACACACACACACACACACAAACTCCAGAGAGACATAACCCAAGACAGACTGAAGTAATGATTACACTGAATTCTAACTTTGTAGACTGCCACGAATTTGGGGGGGATTAGGAACAGGAGTGTAGATATTTGGTTATTTGCAAGATGACTCAGAATAGCAGCTGCACCACTGACAAGCCCACCCAACACAGGCAATGACTCACAAATGGTACCCTGGAGCTTTCTGTGCAAGATGCAGGCAGGCCATAGGTGCACAACATCTCTCTTCTCTGACCTCAGCTGCTCAATCTTCTATCACAGCAGAGCTTTACTGTTATAAAGCTGGGGAGGGGCCTTCAAGAATCTTGAAAGTTTCTACTCTCTGGTATATTTGATACTTTATTTTTATTTCAGGAGTTTCATTCTTCCTGGCAGGAATGCTTCAATTAGGAGGAAACTGGCATAGAACACTAGCACCTAAATCTAAATCTGACCTCTCAAAATGAGCTGCAACTCCAGCTCTAGGGGAGACTTCTCAAGAAGTCTTCTGGGTCTATGGGTACACATGCACACATTCACACACACACACACACACACACACACACACGTGTAACAGCCATTGATTAGCATGGTGAAAATGATTGAATTCTGGTAAGTTCTTCAAAGGCAGAATCATCAGGATTTGCCAACCCTAGAGATATAAGGTAATATTAAGGCTGAAAGCAAACAAGTACAAAAATATTACTTCCTTTGAAACTCCAGTGAAATTTCAGGTTTCTGTCTGTATTAATCAAAATTTTCTAGAGGAACAGACTAGATAGGGTTTTGTGTATATAGGCTCAGAATCTCCTAAGGAGACAAGTCTCTGGCTGATGAGGGAATGTCTAGATTATTTTAGCCTGTGGATGTTTGAGTAGAATTATTTAGATCAGACTGATTGAGATGGAAAGACCTACCTTGAATACAGGCAGCACTATTCCTTAGGCTTGACACATAACACATAACACATAACAAAGAGGAAGGAAGCTGAGCATGAGCATCCCTCACTCTCTGCTTCCTGGCTACGAGGACCATGTGAGTAGCCGCCCCCTGTTCATGCCACTATATTCTTCCTGCAGTGATGAGCTCAGTCTCCTTCAACTGTAAGTCAAAATAAGCCTTTTCTCCTCCAAGGTGCTTAGAGTATTTCATCATAGCATGCATGGAAAAATAGTTAATACGGGTACCTGATAGCATTTTGCATGTGATATATTTAAGTGAAAAGATTCCAGCAAAAAGTCTATAGGCCTATAAGATAATTAGCAGCTGGACTGGCTAGATTCTTGTATCCCAAGCAGGTAAACACTGAAATGCCTGTATAATAATTTTAGCCAGTCCACAGGACATGAACATCATCATTTAAACATCATTTCACCAAAGGTTAAAAAAATGCACTTCTGATTCTCATGCTATTTCACAATCTTTCTGGTATGACTATATATATAACTTAAGTGGAGTATGGGATTCTTCAAATAACTTGTCTACAGAATGTAAATCCCTAATTAAAATACCAGATGTTAGCCAATGTTCTTAGGATGTGGAATGTTGAGTAACACTAACCAGACACATTTATATGCTATATACATAAAACGGCCTCTGCATATGTGTATCCTCTTGCATTCTCTTTGCTAACATATTTAAATACAAATTAACTTTGGTGTTCTGGCTTGCTTTCTATTGCTATGATAAATACCACCAGAATTAACTTGAGGGAAAAAGTTTTATTGGACTAACACATTCTGATGGCCATCATTGAAAGAAGTCAGGATAGGCACTTGAGGCACTTGAGGCTTTAACAGAGGCTGTGGAAGAGCGCTGCTCACTGCATTGCCCCCACAGCTAGCTCCATTTGCTTGTTTATACAATGCAGAGCCGCTTGCCCAGGGACAGCTCCACCTCCAGGGGTATGAACTCTCACCCATCAATCGTTAATCAAGAGAATGACCCCAAAGGTCATTTTGCTCACAAGCCAATTTAGAAGCACATTCACAATTAAGGTTCTTTCTTCCTGGATGATCCAAGAATGTAGCAAATTCATAAAAAAAAAAAAAAGTTGGTCTCAGCTCTGGAGACCCAAAGCAATCAGTTGCTGTGAAATTTTAGAGATGTCCTGAGTTCTGCACCTAAGGGCTTAGACTGTTGTTGGGATAGCATGGTCTCGTTAGTTAAACAGGTCTAAATTCTGTTCTTTGTGCCCATCTAAGTTCATAAAGATCTCTTCAAATGCTTTCTTTTTTTCTGTTTTTCTTTTTCTTATTGGTCTTTTTTTTTTTTTTTTTTTTTTGAGACGGGGTCAGTCTCACTCTGTAGCCTAGCCAAGCCTAGAATTTATAATCCTCCTGTCTCAGCCTCCCGAGTACTGGGATTACAGGATGAGGTCTTTTCTTGTACCACTGTTCCACCTCAACCCTGTGCCCATCAGGAATTGTTTTACTGTTTCATTTGCAATGTCTAGAAAGAACACCACCAGCACTTGTGGGCGGCAAACCTCAAGCACCTCCAGTCTCAGATTTAGCTTTGTTTCCGTGGCAGGGATGAGGATGCCCAGAGGAAGCAGCTGTTGATGTAGTGCATGAACAGCTTCCCTGACTACTGTCATTCTAGTCTGCTGCTCAATGGCTGACCTATCAGGCGGTAGTTAAGCACTGACAGCCTATGGTTTCTATTGTGCTTGGATGTCTTTGAGCACAGGATCAGGAGAGGTTCCTTATTGTTTGTTTATCTTATATTCCTCCTCCTCTTCTTCATTTGCTTCTCCCCTTTCCCTCTCTTTCTGTTCCCTATGTTGACAGTACAAACTAGTTGGAGTGTTTCCATTTGGCTCTCTGAGCAAGCTCCACTATCTATGGAGCCGGAGACCAACCAGTCTGGATCAAACACACTTCAGACATTGTAAACCTGAGCTTGATGACTTGAAGCTATCTAATGCCTTTCAGGCCAGCAATTTAAGAGGACCTTAAGGACCCGATGATGTCCCCTTTGCCTATGTAAGACCTGAGAGCCAGAGGGAACAACCTGAGGAAAGACACAAAGATGAAGAAGAGTAATTGTCATCTTCGTCCTGTTAACCGCAAGGCAAGAGAGCACAGTCCACACCCCAAAACTGCACTCACTGGGAATGGCTAGGCAAGCTGGGATGCGTGGAGCCCTTCTTGTTGCTCCATTTCAGCGCAAGCAGCACACAGCTTTCCTCCAGCACCTTATAGGCAGCAAGAAGACAGACTGCTAGGGAAACCATCATTGCTAAGGGAGGACCAGGAAGACATGCATCGTTGCTGCTTCTGAGCTGGAGAACTGTCCTATCACATGCTTGATCTGTTCTTTTTCTTAACTTATACAATTTTACAAGTAATTTTTTTCCTTTTTTAAACTTAAAATTACATTTATTTATTTATTTATTTATTCGTGAGGGGCAGGGAAGAAAACTTTGTGGAGGTCAGAGGATAATCTGACAGAGTGGATTCGTGCCTCCCATTGTGTAGGTCCTAAGAATCAGAGGAGTCTGGCCTGGCCTCAAATGCCTTTACCCACAGAGCCATCTCTCCAGCCCTGGATCTGTCATTGTTGCTTGTGTTAACTGGCTATGGAAAGCTGCTAAAGAGACTTGTTGTCGTCTCTCTCCTCCTCAGGCCTTTATTTGCTCTTTTCTAGTAGAATAAACCAGCCCTCAAATTTTAACCATTCTCATTTCCTTTCTTTCGTCTGCAATTCTCTCTAGGCCCCGGGTTCCAGTGTTGTTACAAAGGCCCAGTTTTATGCCTAGCACCCCAATTAATGTTTAAACAGTTTTCTGAGGCCTCTGAGTTGGGCCCTAACCCTCTGACAGGCTTTCCCTGAATTCTTCTGCTGTGGGGAAGATCTTGTACCCATGTCCCCAGTTCCTTCCTGTAAATGGACCAACAATTCAAAACTTCCAAGCCTACCATTCACTCCATCCTGACTTGCTCTGAAGAGGAGGCCATCATGCCTCAAGATGCCCAAGAGGCCTCTGCCAAGTGGTCTGAGACTCAACACCCAATTTCTGAACATTCAAAAGTTAAATCATTAGAAGTACAGTAGTCCCCTCTGGCCTGGCTAAATTGCACAATTCTAAGGCTAACTGTTGGAATTTCTCCGTCCATATATGCTTTCAGTCTTGCAAAAAATATTTTTCTATTCATCATGCCATTACTTTGTCCCAGTAGTTCTGTGACATGCCAGCCTCGGGCTTGTTCCCACTTAAGTGGAGTCTAAGGACTATAGTGATCAGATCATCCTGTAGTCATACTGACCAAAGGTAACACATATCCCCCCCCCCATTTAATACTATTCTTCGGTTTCATGATCATGTTGGAGAAGAATATTGATTTTAGTTAATAAAATTTCTGCTGTTAGTGGTGGACAAGATGGCTCAGCCGATAAAGGTGTTTGCCATCAAACCTGACAACCCAAGTTTAATCCCCAGGACCCACATGAAGCAAAGAGAAAACCAGTTCTGGCAAGTTGTCCTCTGAGCTCTACACATCCATTGGGGTAGGCTTCTGCCCCACATAAATAAAGGAATTTTTAAAATTAGAAATATACAGTGATATATGCTGATTCTCAAAGCAGTGCTTTTGAAATATTGTTTTACTAATTTTTCGGAGTTTCTATAAAATGTATTCTGATCATATTGACCCTCCCCCAGTTCCTTTTAGATCCACCCCGCCTTCCCTCCCCCCTAACTTTTTAAATCAGTCAAGTCCAATTTGTGTTGCCCATGAATTCTTGGATGAGTGGGCCTTTCACTGCAGTGTGGTTACCTACCAGGAGCCAGATCCTTGAAGAAGGCTCCCTCCCCACCCCCTCCCATTTTCCTCCCCTCTCCCTTCCCCCCCTTCTCCCTCTCCCTCCCCCCCCCTCTCTCTGCACCTATCAATAGCCAATAGTTCCCCACTAGGGATAAACTTCACACTCATCTCCCCCTCCATGTTGAGATTTTTAACTGGCCTGAGTTTACTTGTGTCTTGTGAGTTCGCATGTGCAACTGTCCCACTGTGTCTGAAAAACATTGTTTCCTCTTTTTTCTGTACTCATCCACTGCCTCTGGTCATTCCGGCCCTTCTTCTGCAAAGATCTCTGATCCTTAGAAGGAGGAGGGGATGTGATATAGATGCCCCATTTAGAGGTGTTAATCCCATAGTTTCTTGCTCTCTGCATCTTGACTTATTATGGGTCTCTGTGTTAATTTCTATCTATGCAGAAAGCAACTTCTCTGATGAGTGTTGAGAGATGTACTAAACAACGGATATAACAATAAGCAATAAGTCATTAAGAGTCTGTTTAATACTATGTCAATTTAGCTGAATAATGGTAGTAGCATACTGAATGTAGGATATTTGAAAAATAGAGGCTGCCTATTTGACAGGGAGGCCTTGAAGATCTGCCCTGCCAAAGACAGCAGATCACACTGGCCTTTTCAGCCCTTCCCCAAGCTTCTCAATAAAGTATTTTGACTCCAAAAAAAAAAAAAAACTTAGAAAAAAAATAAAACTATAGTATTGCACAAGGAAGGAAAAAAATAGTTCCCTGAAATCTACCATCTAGCCTAAGCATCATTTCCTTGCACACTTTTCTAATAGCATACATAACAGCTACAGTAATAACTAGTAATATTTAATGAGACTTACTGCGAAGCACTGCACTAAGAAGTTTGTATTTATTATCCAATTTCAGCATTAGCAAAATCCCTATGTGGCACATAGCAGCATTATTATTTTCCTTATTAAAACTGATGAACTAAGGCACAGAGCATTGCAGTTGCTTAACGAAATTTACCATAACTATTTCTACCTGTGGTACGGTAAGCCGATTATGTCCAATTTGTCTGGAAAATATTCACTCAACTTTCTTTGCCACAGAGATTCCAGTTCAACATAATTACAGAATCTTAAATGTGTTTCTACCCCCTCAGTTGGGGAGTGGAGTAGACTCTGCAAATCAGCTTCATATTCTACAAAAAGGGGGAGTGAGAAAGGAAACTTAAGGGGCAGATGAGAGTGCATACAAGTTAGAGAAAGCCAGAACCAGGCAGAGTGAACCAGTAAACCCCAGTAAGCCTGTATCCTCCTTCTGTCTCATATTTATTAGAACTCCAACACTGATCAAGTGACCAGACGTCATCGGCTGGTCTCAAAGAAGATAGACTAGCACTAGGGCACTAACAATGATTAGCTTACAGCAATGACAGCAGTGCTCTCCTCCTTCTCCAGTGACTAGCCCCAGTTCTATCTAGGAAAGCATACATGAAGGTCATCTAAAGGGCTTCTGCAGAAGCTTTATATCCCCACCTGGTGACACACATGGCTCCCAAAAGACATTTCTGTTTGCCTCCTTGGGGATATAAGATTAAGAGTCAGCAGAGACTAAGAAACCCTTGTGGTTGGGTGGGACAGGTTAAAATCACTACTAAAGCCATATGGAAAGTCTAAAAATATTGGAAGAGTTAGATGGGCAAATTATGGATGGGGAAGAGTCCACAAAAATGCAGAAGTAACTGGCAGAAGTAATTGAACTTGGCTACAATATGAAGTCCTGTGATTAACCTAACATAGGTCATATGCGCACTAATAATAGGTCATATGCTCACTAATAATAAATTTGGAATGCAATCTATAACTGCCAGGAAAAAAGAGAAAAAGTACTAGGGCAGCTACCATTAGGATTATCCACTATTCATAGATTTCATCCCCTCCTCACACAGTGTTTGTTTTGAGGGACACATGAAGCACCCACCCCACTTCCTGCAAGAACTGAATGTCTTCCAGACAGAGGCAGAATCCCTCCCGAGAGCCACTCGAAATAGCCATAATCTGTAAGCCTTGTCCTGGGCCAAAGTGACCAAACCCCACTAACCCTCCCAGTCCATACCAGGAAAAGCAGGCTCTGTCCAGACAGTTTGTAATCAGAAACTAGAGATCCTAATCAGTCTTAACTGCCTCCAGAAATTGAAAATCTAGTAGCTGTTGGGAACACTACATTTTGTCAAACTCATGGAAAGGGAAAGAAATCAGGATTGCAAAGGCGGGAGTAAATGTGGAGAGACGAAGGACCATGTAGACCAATGTGATTAAAAGTAACAGGCTCACCTTGGTGCCTGATGACTTTCTAGATTTTGGCTTCAGTTTCTCCCAAAGCATGGCTTTTCTTACTGACCTTGTGTTCCATGATATGCCCAGCACCTTATAACCCTTTAACTAAGTTAGCCCAAATAGATTTCTGCTAACAATCACAGGGATCTCAATGCAGATACTCCATTGTCTAGTCATCGAACAAATGAAGTCAGTATGTTTGTTTTGAGGAAGCAAGAGGCCTCTAGAGGGGCTCTTGGTGATGTATGGCCAAAGTGCTCTGCTATCTTGGGAAACCACAGATATTTACTGGACCTAAGTCTGAAAATACTTTGGAGCAATCTCTAGATTTCTTGGGATCATTGAATTTAAAAGCCCAGGAATGGACATTTTGTTTTTCTTCCTAATAGAAAACATTCCACGACAATAGGTAGCTTCAATAGGATCCTTCTTGATAGCCCCTCAGCCCACCTGGGACTATACTCCAGCTCCTCTAAGGCTACAGTATTTCCATTAGGCTCAAGTGCCCATGTTTTCACACAGTGGGGCAGTGACCTGCCCATATGAAGTGCTCAGTAAATATACACTGACTGAAACCAAGAGTGGTGAGGAATTCGTAATCACAGCACTTGGAAGACTGAGACAGGAGGATTACCACAAATTCAAATCCATCCTTGCTATGTATCAAGATGGAAGGGACTTAGAAAGGAAGGCAGGGGAGATAAGCATATATTGAATATATAACGGAATAAATGGGTATAAACCTGTCACACTAGGAATCAGGAGGCCGCAATAAGACTGAGAATGTGAGGCCAGAGCGGCCTGCAGAGTGGGGTCGAGGCCAAGCTGAACTACATGTTAAAATCTTGTTTTAAAAACAAACTTTGAAAAAAAAAACCTTTTTTTCCTGACTGACTGCATCTTATGTGAGAATTCCACACAGCGTTATTAGTGCTGCAAAGAGCAGTGCCTATCAATGCACAGGACTGAATTCACACGTGGCACCTAGGATAGCCTTTGTCACTCATGACAGAGCTGTGCGATATTCGGGAAGTTATTCCTCTAACAGAAGAAAATAACAAGTTGGATTGTGTTGTTTCCGCCATGGGAATATATTGTTTTAGGACGTCTTTGTGTTCTCTTCCTTTAGCCATATCTTTACTTACATTTTACATCTTCTCAAACCAGACAGCAGAAACCAGAAATCTGCATCGTCAGCTTTCTTTGTCACTACTAGATTACAAACTTCAGCTTAGAGCATGCCAAACATATGAACTCAATTTCGAGTTGGAAAACTATTCCTACCACAGCCTCCCAAGGGTTTGCATAGGTTAGATGCAAATATAATGACATTTCATATAAGGATCTTAAGTATCTGCAAATCGTGGTGTGGGCGGAGTCCTAGCTCCAGTGTCCTGTGTGTACTAAGGGAGGAATGGACTATGAAACGGACTTGAAGAGTAGGTGGCATGCAGGGGACCTGGGGAGGCACTTTTTCAAAACAGACTAAGCCATCAGCCCTGATGCCCATTCTACCAGGACTCTGAATTCAGCTCAGATGTTTCACTGGAGTGCTGTCTGACCAGATGCTACTAACTGGTATTCATACTTAATTCAGCAGAAGCTTATAATAAGGCCTGTTGGTCTAATCTTTTCAGTGTACTCACTTATAGGAGAGAATCAAAAGTAATGAAAGCCAGTGTGGTTTCATCATAAAACACCGACTAGGTCCTTGTTCTGTGTTTATCATTGCTCTAGGCACTGTCCTGTGCATTATCTGTAATCACTCACTTACCTTGACCTTTGTACCATCTGTGCAGTAGATGCTGGGAACCCACAGAGAGAACAGCGTGTTCTCCTAAAAAGATGCTGGGGAGAGATGGATGCTCATTTCATATTTGTTGACCTTATCTTCCACTCAGACTTATTAAAGCTACCCTTCCCGAACAAGATATATGAGATCCGTTGTCTGTGGAAACAGACCTTTTGTGTGTAGTATTAGACAGGATATCATTGCAGTGTCTAAAAAAAAAAAAAACTGAAGAAAGAAAATAATGATGGCTCAAACAAAATGGGACTTGATTTTTCTTACAATGGTCTAAGCTGCAATGGGATCCCTGTTCTTTTAGGTTGCCAGGGAGCCAGGCAGCTTCTGGCATATTGTCCAGAGTCTGGAAAGTAGTTTTACCTTTGTGGTAGTGTGTGTTTATCAACAGTCAGTGAGAGAGTGGAAAGGGGACAGAATAGATTTGCACCTTCCTTTAAAAACACAGCCTGTGGCCCACTTGAGCATCCTCACTGTTATCCCCCACTTCTCTATTGACCAATCGGTCTCTCTTTCCACAGTCAGTCCACCCCCATTTTGACATTACCCCCTTTCATACTATTTGAATCCTGCTATTCCCCTCTCTAACACTCCTCTGCCTCAGTCCCTTTTGAGTTTCCTGAACCAGAATTGCTACCTGCATCCTAAATACTTATCCCCACCTCCACACAAAAGTGTAGCCCAATCCTCAGCAAAGAAGCCTCTCTTTGGAACAGACAGATACCATTTCTAAAATCCACACTTGGTCAAAAGAGAAGAAGTAGTCATGGGATACTGGTGGCATGCAGTCACAATGGCAACATCGACAGCACAACTCCTTTGCCCTAGGCTCTGGGAATGTTTCGGAAAAGACTGCAGTGAGATTGTGTCCCCTAGGAATGACAGGGCAATTGCCCACCATGATGCCTCCACAATAAACAAGACCTGGAAAAATGACAACACCAGGAGACATGCTAACATGAGAAGGGTAACGATCATGGGGCCTTGCCCTGCAACAAAGATGTAGTCAACTAAGGGATGCTGAGGCAGAGGGCACAGTAGTCTCCCCCGACCCCCAGGGAGGAGCTCCTTTATTGACTATTCAGTACCATGTGGTCAATCCTGAACTCCCTTTCTGGAGCAACACTGAAAGGATTAAGAAGATTGGGTTTATGTGGTGTGTGTGTGTGTGTGTGTGTGTGACTGTGTGTTGTCTGTGTGTGTGTGTGTGTGTGTGTGTGTGTGTATGTGTGTCAGGGAAAGGGGAGCAAGGGTGTGGAAGAAGTTGGGGGAAGGTGAGGAAATGGAGGGAAATTATAGAATGATATTTAAATTTTTTAAAGTAAGTCAGCAACAGCCCATATCAATTCTACTTGCCTTTCAATGGCAAGTCTTATACTTCCCTCTATATTTGTCACACTGCCATTCCTACCTATAATGAAAGAAAAATTGATTCTCTGCAGCCATGTGCCAGTTAAGCCCTGTGTGCTATATTACTGTGAGGGAGAAGTAAAGAACAGATTTGGAATAGTATCAAGTGGTTTCTGCCACAGCTACCAATTCAACAATTTTTTAAGAAGGGATATTGCCAGGGAGCTAAAGATGAGACTTTCATATCTTCTGACTTTTGTAGAAGAGCCCAAGGGAATCCTTAAAACATCAACCGTATGATATCAATCTACAAAGTAATTAAGCTTCGATGATATTGAGCTGAAGGTTATTTTATAGTGACTAAAAACCTATTGACAGATCACATAATTGCTAAGAAGTGATGGCTACATCCACATTGAGCAAGCTAACATACCGAAATCCTTAGGGAAGAGTAGAGGTGGGTACATTAGATCAGTAACACATGGTTTTGATTACAGGTCACACCATCCAACTTCCTTTGTTTATTACTGTAGGATGGAAGTAGCATTTGAGAGTTCCTAAGTACTCATTTTCAGGATGAAGTGAGCTTCACACTGAATCCATGGATTCTGATAATATAGCAAGCATGTTTCCCAACATAGTACTTTCTTCAGCTTGAGCATTCTCTTGGGATTTTGCCCAGTGTGAGACATGCCCCGATATCCTTTTACCCATCCATCCATTGAATCAAGACTTGTTAGTTAGCTACTATAGGCCAGGTGTTGTGCTAATCACTAGTCCAGTCTGTGATTTTAGCCTGTAGCTGATATCCAAGGGAGGTCTCTCTTTTTCTGAAGAGAAAGATGGGAGAGAGGGAGAGACTGGGAGGAGAGGAGGGAGGGGAAGCTAGAATAAATGCCTTAATTGATAATAAAAATATTTAGGCTACAAAAGTGAAGGTGTATCTCAAAATGATCTCTAGAAGCATGGGCTGTGTGGCCGAGGGTGTGGCTCAGTGGTAATGTGGATACTTAACATGTATGAAGAACTAGGTTCCATCCCAGCACCAAAACAACCTTGACTTTCTCTAGGATTTGATATTTTGTTAAAAAAAAAAAAAAGCTCTATCAGTGTAGTGTCAGTAATGAATCATAACCACAAAGTACATCAGAATCCATAATGACCAAGTGGAATGACCTAAATATCACCCTCTTCATACCCTGTAAAACTCTGAAAGGTATTCCATACCTCGAAATGACACGTTAGAACAAATAAATACACTCATGAAAGCCATTTAGAAATTATGCGCAGTTGCAGCCCAGAGAAGATAAAATGGCATTTTCCAGCATCCAATTTAGGAGATTTATCTAATGGATTTAATACAGCTAGCAAGTGAAAAATTGATTGCTTCTACATAAGTGAAAAAATGTTGGGCAATTATCTGGTCAACTCTGAAACTGTGTACGTATTTAACATAAACTCTACTTTCATTACTTCTTACTAGCTGCTCTGTCTCAGCACCCAGCCACACTCCTCCCCCTCCCCCCTTTTTTCCCTGTTTGCAATGACTTAATTCTGAGGTTCATGTAAAGGTACCGTTCGTTAGTGGTTTAAAGAAAAAAAATGCCTCTCGTAGGTTCATATATTTGAATATCATCAGAGAGGAGAGCTATGTGAGAAGGAGTAGGGGGTGTAGCCTTGTTGGAGTGGCTGTGGCCTTGTTGGAAGAAATGTGTCACTAGGGGTGGGCTTTAGGGTTTTGAAAGCCTAAGCCAGGCCCAGTGTTTCTCTCTTCCAGTTGCCTGTGAATCGTGATGTAAAACTCTTAACTACCTCCCCAGCATCATGTCTGCCTGTGTGTGCCATGTGTCTCCATGGTCCCAGCCTTGGAGTAAACCTCTGAAACTGGAAGCAGGCCCCAATTAAGGGGTTTTCTTTTATATTAGTTGCTGTGGTCATGGTTTTTCTTCACAGCAATAGAACACTAAGACACCTGATACTCTAATTTTAATAATGACAACAATGTATAAAAGATATTTCAGTAAATTGGTGGCCAGATATTTTTCCTATAATTTATACTCCTATCATTCTCAGTTAGAAAAACTTGGACAGATATACTCAGTTATTTTCCAGAACAGATCCATGTTCCTTCTCACCCAGAGATGGGTGAGGGCTATCTTTATCTGATGCACATTTCATATACAAGAGGTGTGCTAGCAATGAAGCAATGTAATGTATTTAAATGAAAACTGGAGAAGCAGAACACTACATAGATTGCTATATGCACCAGGAGTCAGTATCTTTTACTAATTAATTTTACTTGGCATCAAGTACTTAATTTTGCCATTTATGTGAATTAAAATAAGGCCAGGTGTGTTGTCTCATGCCCATAATCCCAACACTCAGCAAACAGAGGCAGAAAGATCACGGTGAATTCCAAGCCAGGCTAGACTAAATAGCAAGACCATTTCTTATAAAAAGCAAAAACAAACAACAAAAAAAGAAAAGTATTGCTTACTTACTTTCAGCAAGAGCTTTACCTCTCAATTCCTCTATTTATAAAACAGGGATAACAATAGTGCTTTTTTGCAAAAAAAATGATAAGATACTATATGTAAAGTGCTTTGCACAGAACATGAGAATATGTGCTTAAAAGATATTAGCTATATTGGGGGCTGGAGACATAGCTCAGTGGTTAAGAGCACTGATTGCTCTTCTGAAGGTCCTGAGTTCAAATTCTAGGAACCATATGGTGGCTCACAACCATCTGTAATGAGATCTGGCGCCCTCTTCTGGTGTGTCTGAAGACAGCTATAGTATACTTAACATATAATAATAAATAAATCTTTAAAAAAAGTTTTAAAAAAGATATTAGCTATAGATAAGCAGGGTTTACTACCAGGGGCAATCTAGTCAGCTCCCCAATTCAAAGCAATATAGAAATTGTCTTTCATATGGAATCGAAAGCACAATGCATCTGTGGGCCACTGGGAATTAGTCAATATGTGAGAGAAATGCTTTCTTCCTTTTGTTTACCTTTTCCAACTATTCTGTAGCCTTACTACAAATCTATGAGACAGGTACTGCTGTCGCCCCAACATAACAACGATGAAAGCTGAGTCATGGGGCATATTATCAACATAGCTAGTGAGTGTTGAGAGCATGTTTTCAGTTCTGTATGTTTGTGCTGGTTAGTTTTTGTCAACCTGACACAAATTAAGAGCCCCCTGGGAAGCCAAAGCCTCAACTGAGGAATTACCTCTGTGGTGATTTGGGTAGGACTGTCCCCTATAGACCCATGTGTTTGAATATATTTGGCCTATGGGGAGTGGCACTATTAGGAGGTGTGGCCTTGTTGGAGGAGGTGTGTCACTGTGGGGTGGGCGTTCAGGTCTCCTAGTGCTCAAGCTCCGCCCAGTGTAAAATTTCAGACCCTCCTCCAGGCTGAAGAAAACAGTCTCTTCCTGGTTGCCTTCAGATCAAGAAAGATGCAGAACTCCTAGATCCTTCTCCAGCATCATTGGCTGCCTATGTTTACTGCCATGACGATAATGGACTGAACCTCAGAACCTGTAAGCCTGCCCCAATTCAGTGTTTGCCTTTATAAGAATTGCCTGGGTCATGGTGCCTCTTCACAGCAATAAAACCTAATAACCTCCATCTAATTAGCCTGCAGGCAAGTCTGTGGGGGGGATTTTCTTGATTAATGGTTGATGTCCAGGTCCAAGCCACTGTGGGTACTGTCTGGGTTGTAGAAGAAAGCAGGCTGAGGTAAGCACGAGGAGCAAGCCAGCGAGCAGCACTCCTTCATGGTTCACATCTCTCCTCTTGATTGAGTTTCTTGCACTGACTTCACTCAATAAAGGACTGTGATTGGTATGTATAAACCCCAAAACACCCCTTTTCCTCCTGAAGTTGCTTTTAGCTATGGTGTTTCCTCGAGGTAACAGAAAATAAACTAGAACCAAGTCTGATAGCAAAGGCTGGTCTTTGGTAACCCTGTGGAGATCCTGGGAACATTAGGCACCCTCTCATGAAACACTGTTTTTGCATGCCTCAGAAGTTGCCACTTCTGTTCCCACCATGCTCTCTATTGATAGCTTCTCTGTCTCCTCCTCACCACCCCACCTCAGCCCTCCCACTCCTCCCCACTCTTCTTCCTTCTCTCTCATTCTCTCTCTCTTTCCCCCTCCCCCTCCCCTCCCTGCCTCTCCCTGTCCCTCCCCCCTCTCCCTCTTTCTCTCCTCTTCCTCTCCTTCTCCCTCTCTCCCTCCTCCCTGTGTGTGTGTGTGTGTGTATATGTGTGTGTATACGCGCGCCTGCGAGCAATATGTGCATACATTTCTTAAGGGAAAATGAGAAAGCCCAGAAAAACATATTTATCACTTTCCTGTAGTTCTTATTTTGATAGTATTTTCTTATTTGACATTTTTGTAATTAATGATTATAAAAGCAATACATGGATTGATTACTTTATTTTTCCCAAACTATAAAATAGTAAATGAAAATATTCCTCCAATCATCTTCTTTAATCTTACTTTCTAGAAGCAAATTTGGCCTTTGAGTGTGTGTCCCTCCGTATGTCAACAGACAGAATTCTCTTCCTCCTGACTGGGAAGTTTGGTATTCTATCCAAGATGTCTATGGTCTCAAGGGTCACTTGGTCTTTCTTGACTTGAAGAACCTATTATTCTGGTGAACTATTCTTTATAGTTCACACTTCCTAAGGTCAATATTTTCTCCTTTCACAGAAACAGCTTAATTTCTACACAAACCATTTACAATAGCCAGTTTAGCGCTTGGCAGACATCACTGAAAAGCTTAGAAAAGAGGGAGGGGTGGGGGCAATACCATGGAGATACCAACAATACCTCCTTTCAATATTTAATCCCATTCTCCTTAAAATATTTTATCACCTCCCTAATGGAAAATTTCCCAACTTTCCAGGGCCTCATTTTCCACCTCAGAAGAGTCTTGACAAGGTATTTTCCTTTCAAAGTGGATTATTCTCCCTAATGGCATGCCATTATTAAGATACACTATTAAAAGGACAAATGTTCAACTCACTATGTACAGAGAGGTTTTTTTTTTTGCTTCCTTTTCATTTTAGAAAATGGAATGATAATTCACTCAATCTTCTGCAAATCGCTCCTTTCATTAAGCCATTATTCTTGATTATCTATACCAGTTCAGAGCACTGTCTCCCTTTCAAAGCACAGTTGAGCCATAATGCTCCAATTCCTCCTATAGTAAGATGGATATTTCAGTCCTAGCCATTCTTTCATATTACAGAAATATTCATATTTCAATAAATATCCTTTTTTATAAAATTTCACATGATTACCTGGTTATCTTGGCAGAAATGTTTCCTAGAATCAGCACACATGCAAGAAAGATGATATGCAGATCATGCCTGCCTCATCGGCCCCTGTGAAGACCAGTCACATCAATCTACTTTTCAGTTTACCGTATCTGGTGGGATCTCTTTTGCTGTGCTCTTTCCAACATTAGACAGCAATATTTTTCAGCATTACTTAGACTTGTTTATTAACATTGGGTATCTCCCATCAGCCTGGACTCCATATGCATCGCTTTACTCCCTGGACACAAATTCCAGCTTTTGGTTGGGGCTCCATTAGCATGCTTTAGGAAAGAAAACTGGATTCCATGACTCAATGGGGGGTCCCCCAGGTGCTGGTTTGCTCCTTTGACCTGTCCCAAGAGTCGTTTTTTTTTTCCCCTTCCCCAAGGAGGTTATAGGTGATAACATAATTACTAAGAAATCACATGGTCTAACACAGGTCTGCAAAAGCAAAAAGACTTTTTAGCTCAGAGCCAGGGCCTCAAACAAGCTGGAGTTGGCCCAGAACCAGCTGGAGTCTTGGAAGTCAAAAACCCAGGTGGGAAATCATTATGAGGGAAAAGACATCTGCAGACAGCTCTCTGCTGCAATAAATGTTAAGCAAGAAGGGAGAAAAGAAGTGTTTAAGTTGCTATGGTGCAACATCATTTCAGGGCCATTTCTGCATATGATTTCTCATTTAAGAAATTGTAATATACATACATATTTTTTACTTTTGTAAATCTTTGCTGTGATTCTCCAATTTGTTAGAAATTCCCTCACATTGTCTAGCTTTTGAACAATAAGTGTATATCCACCTTATTATCACAGAAAAAATGAATATTGTTTCGAGACTGTGTTTTGCTATGTAGCTCAGGCTGGTTTTGAACTCAGATTACCTTGCTTTAGCCTGTTGAGTGCTGGAATTACAGAACTGTGCCACCATGCCCAAGTCAACACTATTGTTTTAAGAAGCATATTTTCCCCGCCCAACCAGAGCTATAGTGTAATCTTGTGCATCTAAAAGAGACCCAACTAAACAACAAACAAGTAAGGTCTTTGCTCTCCAGGGTGCCATTGTCCCTTTCTCTTGTTTGGTGGGTTCTCTTCAGAGGAGAAGGATTTGATCTTTAGGTTCTGGGGGCTTCACACGAACAAACAAATAAAAAGGGTATATAGTCAAGTAAGGTCACCATAGCAAAGTACCATAGATCAGGATGGGGGTTAAATAATAGAAATTTAGTTTCTCACAAATCTGGAGACTAGATCCATACGATGAAGGCTACTTTCCCAATTCATAAATGGTTACAATCTCACTGCACCCTGGGGGGTGACACGGGGCTGAGAGATTTTTGTTACATGGCAGGAGAAA
This sequence comes from Apodemus sylvaticus, assembly GCF_947179515.1. NCBI lineage: Eukaryota > Metazoa > Chordata > Mammalia > Rodentia > Muridae > Apodemus > Apodemus sylvaticus. Next base: position 13,248,786 of record NC_067495.1, on the reverse strand, counting down.
AGCCTAGTGAAGTCATTTCCTTCAGTTATGTAGAAAGCACAATGTACCCTTGACAAGCATAGTTATTTCATTAAGACTTCTTAAGACTTCTAAGCAAAGTGCAAAAGGTGTAGGCTGATTTCCTTCCCTTTTTTTTTTTTTGTTTGTTTTTTTGAGACAGGGTTTCTCTGTGTAGCCCTGGCTGTCCTGGAACTCACTCTGTAGACCAGGCTGGCCTCAAACTCAGAAATCCGCCTGCCTCTGCCTTCCAAGTGCTGGGATTAAAGGGGTGCATCACCATTGCCCGGGCCTTTCCTTCCCTTAATGCTTATTGTAAAACATGCAGAGAGACAAACTGAGAGACAAAGTGGTAAACCGCAAACAGACCAGAACTTGGTTTTTTGACTTCTCCAGAAGTCAAAGAAAGCTAAATTTAGCAACCACAAAAAAATAGCCTCTGAGCACTATTAGGGAGCGCATAACAGAGAAAAAGATAAAGGTGTGATTGTGCAGCAGCTACGGTGAAGTCCCAGAAGGACCTGAGTAGTAGTCAGTCACTTATGGGACTCTTTCAAGTGATTAAAGGTGTGCTTTGATCATCCCTTAAGAAGCATAAGACCTCTGTCTCTAAGCTACCTCAAATTCTAAGGTCAAAAAGGGGGAGTCATCTCTAACAGGTGTGTGGGCAAGAACTTTCTTTAAAAGATCGAAGCCCAGTTAAATGTAACTGAAGCTTCAAAAAGGACTGGAGAAAGTTGTTTAAGCAGAAACACAGCATTCACTAAGTGCAAAATTAAAGAGGGCCACTGCAGCCCTAGGTCTCACAAGAAGCAGGCTGATGGAGCAGTTCAGCTGCAAACACACGCTTCCTTCACGAAGAAGAAAGGATAAGTCAGAGAGCAAAGGGCACAGGCAAGAGACCAGAGAAAGCCTACACACTGACCAAGGGGCCAGGAGTGGGGATGCTCACTGATATCAGCGCTCTGCACACTTGGGCTACAAAGGGAGGTCCAGACCTGTTGAGGTATTTGTTTCAAAAAAGACAGAAAGAGAAAAACAAAAACAAAACAAATAAAAACTATCAAAGAACACTTTTTTTTTGCCCAGTTTGATTTAAACAGCACCATAGATCAGTCACTCTTTAATGTCCTCACTTTTGAAAAGAAATATCTACCTCAGGGATGCTAAGCCTCCTTACCATCATGGTTATATATGAGCAGATCACTTGTGTTCTTTGTACGTTTTATTATGGTTAAAAATGTGTATTTAGGATTAGCCAGCTATACTCAGTTGAAATCAGTGGTTCTCAGCCTTCCTAATACTGTGGCCCTTTAACACAGTTCTCATATTGTGGTGATCCCCAACCATAAAATTATTTTTGTTGCTACTTTATAACTGTAATCTTGCTTCTGTTATGAATCATAACGTAATATCTGTGTGTTTTCTGATGGTCTTAGGCGACCTCGGTGAGAAGACTATTCATCCCACAAGTTGAGAACCACTGATTTATATGGTCCTAATATATCTGGTAACATCCAAAGCATCATAACTAGGAGCCAGCCAAACATATGCCTTCCTCTCCCCATCACACCTGAGTAGGATATTGACTTCGGACTGCTCACGGTCAGACAGTTTCTTTCCAGCGTGTTTGATCTGGTGCTTGTCAGCTTGACACCTACATTGAAGTCTTCTGTCTTCTACCCGGCTGACTCGGTTGTCAGGAGGAAATTGATGATGGCATAGATTGATTCTTCTGAGCATGTGCCTGCCAGGATATTTGGTCTGTCCCTGAAACTCCAGGGTCTTGATTTCCTGGAAGCTAGATTATGTGTGGGTGTATTCTTTTTATGGCTATGGACATCTTTCAGCACTGCCTTCTTGGCTGTCAGTGCCTTTCTTTTGGCTTTGGCTTTGGGTATAATGGGAAATTCTTTCTTCAAATTCTTTTAGGTACCATCTTGCTGAAAATCTATTCCACCATGCAACACTGGCTTGCCTGGAACTCTCTATATAGGCCTGCCTGGATCCAGAAGCACAGAGACCTGCCTGCTTCTGCCTCCTGGTGGATTTATGATTTGTTGTTTGTATTCTATTTAGGTGTGTGTGTGTGTGTGTGTGTGTGTGTGTGTGTGTGTACATGTACACACATGCACACAAGTATAATAAACATGTTGGTACCCACAGGATCCAGGAGAGGACTTGTTTGAGATGGATGCTGGAATTTAAATCCCAGGTATCTTAGTTAGGGTTTCCATTGCTGTGAACAGACACCATGACCAAGGCAACTTTTATAAAGGACAACATTTAACTGGGGCTGGCTTACAGTTCAGAGGTTCAGTCCATTATCAACATAGTGGGAAGCATGTCAGCATCTAGTCAGGCTGAGAGTTCTACACCTTGTTCCAAGGACAAACAGGAGAAGACTGTCTTCCTAGGCAGCTTAGGAGGGGCTCAGTGATCACCCCCACAGTGATATATTTCCTCCAAAAAGGCCACACCTCCCAACAGTGCCATTCCCTATGGGACAAGCATATTCAAACCTGGAAAACACACACACACACACACACACACACACACACACACACACACATACATACACACACATCCCATCATGTAAACAGTCTGAGAAAAAATTCTGCTAAAGGACTATAACTATACCTGGACCTGATTTAGCTGCTGAGATTCTAGAGTTTAAGTAGATTCTGTTATGGATGAGGTTGTAGGGCATGTTGGGAAGAGATTAATGCATTTGGCATGTGGAAAGGACATGAAGTTGAGGAGTAGATGATAGTGGGGAAGCTTACATGACCCCTCCACAATCCCTACCTCCTGGAATGCATGCTCTAGTGTAATCTTCCTCTTGTTGAGCATCGGTGGGACATGTGACTGAATTTTATTTAACAGAGTACAGCAGGATGCCAGTTCTGTGATTGCTGTATAATCTTGTGAAGTGCTTCAGTTAGGAGGCATTGATAGTGAGTGGTCATGTGGCCCCATAACAATAAGTATAGTGGTTAATGTTGTCAAATTAACTGTTCTCTGGTACCCAGATATGTAGTCAAATATTATTCTGGATGTTTTGTGACAGTGTTTTAGGTGAGACTAACAGCTAAATCAATATAATTTGAGTCAAGAAACATGTGCTGTATAATATGGGTAGACCACATGGTCTCAAATCAAGGCCTGACTAAAACAAAAGACTGAACTTCCCTGAGCAAGAGTGAATTCTTCCAGAAAATGGACTTTGAACATGAATGACAATATCAGCTTTTACCCAAGCTTTTATTCCACATTTCAACCTAACCTACATATTTTGAACTTGGTATGTTCATGGTCACATGAACCAATTTCTTAAAATCAAATGCTCAGTTCCCAGCTACCTATGACAAACTATTGGTTATGCTTCTATGGAGAATCCTACATAGCCCAGAAGAGGGAGGGGAAGTTGGCGAGCAGCAGCTGAGACTTTTGCTCTAGCAGACCCCGAGAAATTTAGTGCCAACAACAACAGGGTGAGCAGTCTTGGAAGTGCTTTCCTATCTACTTGAGCCTCAAATGGGAGTCTTGCCCTAGCCAACACCTTGGTCTCAGAGGCTTTACAGAGATCCCACCTAAGCCGTTACAAATGCAATGTTGTTTTAAGTTTCTATGTTTGTGACAAGGGTATTGCCAATAGTATTGTCAATAGTATTGAGGTGTTCTGGAAATTGAACCCAGAGCATTTGCATACTAGGTAAATAATCTGACACTGAGATATATAGGTAGTCCCTATAACAGTGATGATATATGGTAGACAGATAACACAAGAAAGTATTGGAGATTCTTGACCGAGTACATGTGGTTGATCCTCTTCCAAAGGGGAGCCTCTACCTTCAGTCCTGTGTAATGACTCCTGGGCAGAAACATGGGCATGGAATCCTGGTTACTTGAGTGGCTGAGATAAGATTGCAGGACTAAGCCATCCTGGGGTACAGAGTCAGTTCAGTTCAAGGACAGCTGTGACAAGTTAGTAAGACTCTGTCTCATACCAATAAAAACAAATGGAATGGCAAGGGCCCAGCCATCTTTGAGAAACATGAAACCAAGTAAAGATTTGGAGGCAGTAAACTGATGTATGTGAGGAGCTAACCAAAAGAAGAGAGTGTGCTGGGAATAACTGTGGGAAGAGGGAGTGGGAAGAGAATGGGGTGTATTCATTTGCTCACGCTGCCCTGACCAAGTACCACAAACTCTGGGCATAAAGAAGTGTACACTCTTACAGTTCCAAAAACTTCCAAGTATGACCAAAGAACAAACCTTTACTCAAGCTTCTGCCAGATAATAACACAGATCTTTGTCTTTATTTTCATGTTGATGTGCTGTGTGTGTCCAGATGTCCACTTCTTACACTTGGGAGACTGATTTCCACAGTGTGACCCTTCTGAAGACCTTAATTATATCTACAACAACCACATTTCCAAAGGCAGTCTTTCTTTTTCAGACACCAAGAGTTAGGATTCGTACATGAAATTTTGGAGGACGCAGTTTAATGCCTAATGCAAGGCCATGTCTGATGAAGGCCAGAGAAAGCCTCGGAGACCAGGCGAATGAGTTGAATGATCTCTGAATGTAATGAGAAATCATCAAAGAGCTTCACATCAGACAAGGGACATGATGTGATTTGTTTTAAAAGGGTCATGTTGGCTGCTGGGTTGGATTAGGAGGGAAAACAGCACCGTATGCCGCATGAGTCATGTGGCTGCCCTGCAAGAGATGGGAATTCTCGTCATAACAGCCATTTACTGGACCTGAGGGCTCGGATTTCATTGTTTATCATTAGTTCACAGGAAAAACAAATTTAGCTGTCAACTGATAAGATGAACACATCCTCATGACCACATATAAAATATTGTCCTTCTTGGATGTTTACTTCAAAGGTATGAAAGTAATAAAAGCTTTTGGTTAGGAACTTCAAATAACATCAAGGGAATAAACATAAAACATTAATCCCAACCCTGCTCCATCCCTACTTCAAGACTGTTTTCATTCATTGGAGATCCCGTATCCATCTTTATATATATTTATTAGATTAGAATCCACAGGCCTATGCAAACAGTAGGCTAACTGTCTAACCTCATCAAGACAGACTTTTGCTTTCATCTTTCTACAGCATGGAAACTCTTAGGACAAACAAGAACACTGAACTGCAAGCTTATAGAAGAAATACCATTGAGGGCTGGAGTGTAGTTCAGCAGTTAGAGGCCTTGCCTAATATATACACCTATCCCAGTAGCAGTTGAAACAAATGTCATTAGACTTGAGATCAAAAACTCCATGTCCTAATTTCTGTTATTTCCTGCCCCTAAGATGTTGAGAAAACCACAATCCAGGAAAGTCGTATTCTCTTATATTTTCCCTGTTACATAGGGTTTTAGTGTAATTCAAGGCTGTGTGTAGTAAAACATTAGTGTATATCTATAGACAACTCTCTGATCTCAATATATACACAGCCATATGTACTGGAATCTACTCATGCAGGGATGTTTGTTTGTAATATGGAATTGGGGGAGTGCTGCTGAAAGATAGGCAGGTAGCTGGAGTGCAGTTGACTTTGGCAGGAATGGGGATGTCTGGGGTGAATCTTGAAGGGGTTGATAGACTGTGGTCCAGCGGGAGATGAAACAGGAGGGAAGAAAGGGAGTGGATCCCTCTAAGTAACCATATGAGACATGCTGCTTTGGTCCTTCAGATGCTCTAGTGTAGTATCATATTCAGAGTGTCAGAAACAGAAATAATCAGGAAACATGCTTACAGGAGAGGGCTGTCTAAGATGGTTGAGCAAACAGTGAGCAGAAGCTTCCCCGCCCACACAGTTTCAGGGAGGTTGAACTTTTCTTTATTACAAATAATTATTGGTTTATGCTATTTGGAGGAGTCTGTGATTTAGTGTGTAACCAGGGTATGGGTCTGATTTTTCTCATTGCATTCCACAGTCCCTACCACAGTATAAGGCTCTAAGTGGGTACTTAATGTTTGTTGAGTGAACCATTTTTCCTCCACACATTATCATTTTTAGGGCAGTAATTTTTACTGATTGCTTTTATCACCCATTGTAGTAGTTTGAATGAAAATAACCTCCATAAGCTCATGTACTTCAGGACTTTGTCCCAAGTCGGTGAAACTGCTTGGGATGGATTGGGAGATGTGGCCTGGTTGTAGGAGGTATGTCAGTGTAGTTGTGAAAACATCAGCAAAGTTTTGAAACCTCACTTTTTTTTCTTTGTGAAAAGCTTTAAGAGAAACAAAAGGAAGAAAGAACTATTGGCTATTTTTATACAGTATATATCTTGCAAGTCTGTACTAATACACTCTCATATTACAAAGGCAATTAAGAGGAAGACTCTTCCTTCTCATATTTTTTGTGTTTGTATGAAGCCTCACTTTTTGAGGTTTCCAAAGCCTACTCCATTTCTAGTTTACACTCTCTGCTCATGCTTGTGGGATCAAGATGTAAGCTTTCAGCTAGTGCTTCAATGCCATGGGTGCATGCATGTTGCCTTGTCTGCCTTCTGCCATGCCCACTGCCGTGATAGTTATGGACTCACCCTCTGTAACTATAGTCCATAATAAAGCTATTCTGTAAGTTGCCTTGATTGTAGTTTCTCTTCACAGCAACAGAAAAGTAACTAAGACAGCCCTGAACATACTTGATGCTTAAATCTCACTGTTGTGTTATGTCCTAGAAGACACATGCTGCTCAGATATTGCATGTTTCTTGATGTACTGAAGGCCTAATCCCTGATCATTGGGAGGCACAGTACTGTTAAGACTGCCTAGTTTGGAAGTCTTTAGGTCGTGCAAGGTGTGCTCTTGAAGAGGACTGTTGACCCAAATGGCTTTTCTCTCTTCCTCATGTGTCTCCTTTGTTCTGTTACATGATAGCCTCCTTTATCATTCAGCAACCTGGTCAAAGATCCAAAAGTAATAGATCAATCTGATTTTGAACAGGTACCTCTAAAACTGTGAGTCAATATAAAATGTCTTAAGTTAATTGTCTCAGATACTTTATTATAGTGATAATACACTCATGTAGGCAATTGTCAAGGTCAAGTTGTCATATACAATTTTGGCTTGTCATGCCCCAAGGAAGCAAGGTTTTCTTTTTTAAGATTTAAAAGTTATTTACATATATGTTTATATGGAGGTATATGCATGTGAACATAAGTGCTCTGCACAATCAGAGATATCAGATATCCTGAAGCTGAAGTTAAGAGGTACCTGATGTGAGTGCTGGGAAACAAACTGGGGTCTCCTGCAAGAGCAGCAAGTGCTGTTAACCTCCAAGCAATCTCTCCAGCCCCTCAGCTACTTGATAGGCAGTCAGGTGCAGAGAGAACAAAGCTCCAGAAAAATTCACCTGATCAATAAGGAAAAGGGCGAAACATAGCTTTCATCACTGACAAAGGGTTGTGCTAATATGCTAATAATAAAGTGGTGGTATTTTTCTGTTTCAGTATGAAACAGGGTCCTGCTACACAGTCAAGACTAGCATGGAACTCTTGGTGCTTGTGACTCAATTCAGCCTCCCAAATAGCTGGAATTAGAGGGATGCACCACCTCATCCAGAAAGACTTTAATTTTTCAGAATAAACTCAATGCTTCCATACTTGTTTAAAGCTCTTGTATCCAGTGGCAATTGGGGCTGTTTAGTGTGAGTGAGGACTTCAGAAGATCCACAGGAGATCAAGGAAAGAGCAGAACCTGGGACCCTAGGGAAGGATGTTGGGTGACCTGGAACTAGAGTGTGAAAGCCAGGAGCTACATGGGCCTGAAGAATAGTGATCACACCTCCGTTTGCCTGCAGTAGTTTCAGTCTATACCTCTTGTCCACTGACAGTTATCAAGGCACTCCCATCATCAAAGGGGCTGGAGAGGTGGTTTAATGGTTAAGGATACTGTTCTTACAGAGGACTTGAGTTTGGTTCCCAGTAACCATGTCAGGCAGCTCACAACTGTATATAACTCAACTCTTAGGGGGTCTAGCATACTCTTCTGACCTGTGTTCATACCTGCATTCACACTTGCACACAACACACATGCATGCACACACACACATACACACATACACACAAATGCACATGCACCCACATATGTGTACACATACACTTAAAAACTAGCAATATATTTTTAAATTGTCTGGGTCATAACATTAGTGATACAGGCATCCTGATGAGACAGAATCTTGCTGTTATCCAGACTAGGTTTAAACTCAAAATCCTCTGCTGGAATTACAGTAATGATTCATCACACCTGACTCATAAGTCTTTTCCTTAAAAAATCATATATTTTATTATGTACATTAAATAGTGTCTAATAAACCAAGAATTATGATTGAATTTGGTATTCCTGTAACGTGGCTATAGATATGAATTACTGTTTCTTGACCTATCTGCCTTCCCGTTACCTCCGGACAAACCTTAGCCACATCATGATTGCACTGACATCTGGTGGCCATTCTCAGGTTTTTCTCTGGCCACACCTGTACCAGATATCAGTGTTCATGCTCCATCAGTTTTTATCTGAGTCCTACAGCCAATCCTACAGGCTCATCACGGTCTTCTTTTCTTCAGAGGTCATCCTATCAGATGCAAGAAGGGTGATAGTCTGGAATGCCGCACTGCTTAGTTGATAACTAACATCTGGAACCAAAATATTGTTTGAGTGTGGTGGACCATACCTATCATTTCAGTACTCAGGAGAGGTAGAAGGGTCAGTTTAATGTCACTCCTGCCTAGGCAGCAAGTTCGAAGCCAGCTACGTGGGACACTTTCTCATAAAACAAAAATGAATAGAAATTGGTGAGCCTTCAAGTTCTTAAAAATATTTATTTTGTGCATGTTTGCGTGTGTGTGTGTGTGTGTGTGTGTGTGTGTGTGTGTGTGTGTGTGGAGGGGGGGGCATTCACATACCACGGCACCATGGATATGTAGGTCAGGGCAGCCTGTAGGAATTAGTTCTTCTACCATGTGGGAGAAAAAAACCCTGGAGATTGAACCTGGGTCTTCAAGCTTGGTGGCAGATGACTTTTACTCACTGAGCCATTTCACCAGCCCAGGATTTCAGGCTTATAAGGCTTAGTTTGATACAGAGAAATCCTTCCTAAAATGACCCCATGTAAAGTCAAGGGTAATAATGTTCTTGGTAGGAACAAAATATCGACAGAAGTATTGTACAGATATTTTCAAATATCAAACTGGAGAAAGTTTAAAGGTTTTAAGATATTTTGTGTGTGGATGTGCCACATTACTGCAGTGTGGTGGTTTGAATAAGAATGGCCCCGTGGGCTCATATATTTGAATACTTGCTTCATCAAGGAGTGGCACTATTTGGAAGGATTAGGGAATGTGGCTTTGTTGGAGGAAGTGTGTCAACTGGGGCTGGGCTTTGAGGTTTCAGAAGTTCAAGCCAGGCCCAGTGTCTCTCTCTTCTCCTGCTCCCTGGGAATCCAGATGTAGAATTCTCAGCTCCTTCTCCAGCCCCACATCTGTCTGTGTGCCACCATGCTCCACACTTTGACAATAATGGACTAAACCTCTGAAATTGCAAGCCAGCCCCAATGAAATTTCTCTTTCACAAGAGCTGCTGTGTCCATGGTGCCACCTGTAGTGGCCAGAGCGCATTGCATCCCTGAGTCCTCTCTCCAGCCTCATCATAGAGAAAAATATCACATTAATAAAATAAACTTGGGTGCTCGCTTCGGCAGCACATATACTAAAAATTGGAATGATACAGAGAAGATTAGCATGGCCCCTGCGCAAGGATGACATGCAAATTCGTGAAGCGTTCCGTATTTTTACATATTAAATGATGTCCAAAAAGAATGGAGGAGTGGCCCCTGGTTCTGGAAAGACTCAGTGCAACAGTATAGGGGAATTCCAGAACAGGGAAGTGGGAAGGGGTAGATGGAGGAGCAGGGGGAGGGAAGAGGGCTTATGGGACTTGCGGGGAGTGGGGACCCAGAAAAGGGGAGATCATTTTCAATGTAAATAAAAAATATATCAATAAAAATATTTTGATCAAAAAAATTACACACATTTATTTATTTATTAAAAAAATAAATAAAAAAATAAAATAAACTTGGGATGCATGTCAACTGCCTTGCAGGTAGGTTCTGGCTGAAAGAGGGAAGGGGTATGGAGGAGGAGTCGGCTGCAGCAAAAGAGAAAGTGTAGCCTTCCTTTGGTTTCTAGGTTTCATAGAGGTGTGGAAATAACTGTTGTGTATCTAATCACTTTTCCTTCCCACGTTAGTTTACGTGCAACTCTGGAGAGTCTTTCACCTAAGGCATTTTTCTGTCAACATATCATAAAGAGGATCCTATGAAGGATGGCTAGTATTTACTAGAGAACACCATTTGACACTTTTAAAATATTTATTTTGAAATGTGTCTGTCTCTGTGTGTGTGTGTGTGTGTGTGTGTGTGTACATGTGTGTGCACCCACGCATGCCCTAGAGTTTGAGCATATGTGTGCTGGCGCCCAGGGATACCAGAGGTATTGATCTCCCTGTAGCTGGGAGTCTCGGGTGGTTGTGAGCTGCCTGCTGTGGGTGCTAGGAATAGGATTAGAATCAAATGCAGGTCCTTAGCAAGAGTAGCACATGCCCTTAACTACAGAGCGATCCTTCAAACCCCAGAGGTACATTTTAATCACCCGTCCTATTCCTCATCTGAAGCGATTGCAGGCAGTAAGTCTGCCAAAGGTTATACTATCACACACCATTAAGAACTCAGGGAGAAAAAATGCAGCCCCTAGCTCATTCTCATATCAGGGAAGTATTACCAATACACACAAGCATAAATGGAGCAGCCAGTGTCGGCAATGCCTCAGAAATACAGGTGTCCCTCATTTGTCTCCTTATAGTAACAATCACTACTGTAGCTGGGGATACAGCTCAGCCATAGGAATTTTGCTAAGAATATGCAAGGTCTTAGATTTCATCCCCAGAATCAGAATCAGGTCTATGGAGGAGGTGGGGGGGTGGGGACGGAAACCACTGAATCTATTTAAGTGTGATGATTAGTATTTCACAGACATTTTTAAAGAAGTGAGCCTGGTGGTGGTTTTCAGTTGCTTTAAAATATTTTAGATTTCTTTACTTTTTTGACTATGTTGCCTCCACGTATGCATATGCACCACGTGAGTGCCTGGTGCCTGTGGAGGCCAGAAGAGATCACCAGATCCCCTGAGACTGCAGCTGCGCATGGTCGGGAGCCATCATGCAGCAGCTGAGAATTGAACCTGGGCCCTCTGCGAGAGCAACATGTGCTCTAAACCCCTGAGTCATCTCTCCAGGCCCTAGGCTGCTTTTAAAACTATTCCCCAAGCCGCACCCCCTACCCCTGTGGTTTTGATGGCCACACCTCAACACTGGAGAAAGTTCAAGGTCTTCAGGAGCAGACTCGACTCAAGTCGGATAAGGCTGTGCTTTATTACATGCATAATTACAAATCTGTGCGAAGTGACAATGTATAAAGCAATGGCAACCTAGGTTTAAGCCACACAGAGAAAGGGCTGGACGATCCCATTTAACCCTTCTGCTAATGTCCGTTCCATTGCCTTGAACAAGATTGTTTCCATTTCTTAACAATTTGCATAGCACTTACTTGTCAAAGTGCTTTCCATTCATTGTCTCAGTTTATCCTCACAACAACCCTGTGAGGTAGGTAGGGCAATTTACACTATCCCCATTTTGCAGATGGGAACACTGAGGCACAGAGCGGTTAAGATCTTGAGGCTAGTTAGTAGAAGCATAGGGAATACAAACCAGGTCACCTAACTCCCCAATCTTTTTTTTTTTTCCTTTTTACACTATGTCACTATACGTGACCAGGGGGCAGAGCAGAGTGAGCAGTATACCACAGCTCTGGCTGTGTCTATGAGCAGGTGAAGATAAAGCTACAAAAGCGCGGCTGAAAGATTGGCAACCCTCTGATAAATGACTGGTCTGAACAGCTCAGCACCAAGCTTCCTGGGGAAACTCGGGCTGTCTTAGCTTTGGTTGAAGCTCATTTCCGGATGCCAAGCAACTACATATATCTATGCATAAGCTTCAGCTGAACTTTGACCACCTCTTAGGAATTCAAACGTCCAGTCAGACAGATTTTCTTTGGCTACTACGACTGAAGCCAGTCCTCCAGATGAGCTTCCTATAGAGAACTTCACATGGTGCCCATGGGCTGGATCCTGGCCCTTCTGATCCTCCTGGCTTCAGTGACTCACCCAATAGCTGGTATATTTCCCATGGCCAGAAATGAATGGGCGGAGGTATAAACAAGAGGCTGGCCTTGGTCAAATCAATAAGAGTCATCATGACATCAGAGTCACCCTCTGGTGACATGACCAAGATGCTGTCAGGCCCAATTCCTTTCTGGCCTGTACCTGGATAGCAGCATAGCTTCAAAAGACAATTTTAGAGAATACAATATTAAACATATAGTTCTTATCTTGAATGGAATACAATTGAATCATCACACAGTCCCAAAGGACCAAATATATAGTTTAAAAAAAGTAAATACTTATATATAAAAAGCTGAGTACTAAAAAGGCAGGACAATGGAGAAGAAAGAAAAGTGGAAGGTAAAAAAGAGAACGAGGGATAAGGACCGTATATTTTGAGGTACCCTCTACATGACGGCAAGGCTGAACACTACTACTTTGATTAAAAAAAAAAAATCACAGGTTCTGTTTTCTTCTCCATTTCACTAAATGGCATTTTTCTCTCATTAAATCCTAAACTACTTCTTAATCCAGCACACATTTGAACTACTATATAATATAGCTAAAGCCCTCGGCATTCCCAGTAAGTATTTCTGGCTTTGGCCCCTACTGTGGACTGCGCAAACTGCCAATGGCCTCTCATCAGCTGAGGAGTTTCCGGTCTCTGTTCTCGGGGTCATCACGTCCCTACTCACCAGTCCATACTCAAACAACATGGTCATAAGAATGGGAAGAGAGCTGAAGGTGGGATCCGCATGTTAGGGGGAGCAAAAGAAGAGACAGAGGCCCTTCGCCTCTTTGTACCATTACACAGTCTCTCCTCAAGAAGCCAAACATCAGTCAGGGCATTCATTGGATATGTGTGCACACGCAGGCCAAAGACCCTTTGGTAGCAACTTAGAGGTAGGAAGTTTTAACTGTAAGGTTGGACTGGACGGGGTAACCTGATAGACCCCATTGGGGAGGGTGGGAGGGGGGGAATGACAAAAGGAAGGAAGGAAGGTCCATATATCACATCCTTCTTGGAGGATTTGGCAAAATCCTACCACCATCACGGCAACATCTCCTTTTCTTCCCTTCATCTCTTTTGAACTTTGCCCAGATGCAGATGCTTAGGAAAGAGAATATGGCCAGCATTATGTATGGGGAGTAGCTTGAACCTGTGAATACACATTTTCCCAAGAGCTTCTCTCCTTACAACAAATGGCTGATCGGGAAGCAAAGGAAGGCCAGTAACGGGTCTAGCTCTGCTGTGCCCACTCATCTCCAACCCTGCTCAGCTCCTGAGCTGCAATGGCAGAAAGCAGCCTATTTTCAATATAGAATAAGGACATAGCAGGGGGAGCTTAAAACAAAAATGGGCAAATGTGTTTATCATCTAGACATCCAGATGATGCCTTCCTCCTCAAGGGTTGACTGTCTCCATAAAGCTAGACTGCCGTTAAGCCAAACAGTGCTTTGAGGCTCTTGTTCATTTGGGAATCCTGGACTGGATTTGCTTCCCTCTCCCTTTGGGGCTATGTGGTGAAGCCCTTTGCCTACCTTATGCTAAGATGTATGGACTGGGGAACGGGATGGCTTCCTACATACCATCAGGCACCACCCAGACCACCCCAGAGGTGGTTGCAAACATTAAGGTTTTAGAACAGTAATGTTGAGCCCACACATTCAGAAGCTGATCCCCTTAGAAAGGTCCCTCCCTGCTCTTCCTGCAAAGACTTTCGATTTAGACTTTAGTGCCAAAACAATTGGCCTGCTTTTTCAGTTAAACCAGCAAATTAATTGTTTGCTCTGCCAGCTGGCCAATTCAAAGGATCATCAATTTCAGCTAATCCACCAGAGGCACTCTTTTCTGTGGACTATATCAGCTCTCCTCTGCAGCTGTGCTGAGCCACGACGCTGGAACCAGAGAGAGGAGGAGGGTGTTTCAATTTGGCCATTTCTAACCAAATATCAAAGTAGAAATTATCTCTAATAGCAATTATTTCACCTCGCCAGTCCTCTGTTTGTTAATCTCCAATTGAGCTCACTAGGCCATCTCTCTCTCAGCTTCATTAAGCTCTTTCCACTGAAGGTGTAAAGATATAAAATTTAGCCGTTAAGACTGTTAAAAGATCCATAAATCTAGCCCTCACAGCTAGACTTCCTCCAGTATAGTGCTTAGGAAAATTCACACTCTTTGAGGCATTTATTGGCGTGCTTCTGTAAACACTTTCCTTACATCAGGCTATTTCCTTTTCCAGTACCAAAATAAACTTGTCTCAATTCATTTGAAAAGCTTAAATTATCCAGTATTTTACCCTTGAGGTATGTAGTCATTTGAGGCTACTGACAAACTTCCCTCTATTAGCTTTGTTTTGTTGTTGTTTTTGTTGTTGTTGTTGTTGTCACTGTTTTGTTTTTAGGAATATCTAACTGATGGAATGGAATGGCAATGACAGGAAAGAGTTCCCTTTTCCTCAAGACAAGAGCCACTGTGTGTCCAGGTGCTGTTCTAGCAATCTTTAAGAATACTCCAGTTGGAACTCTGTCAACCTTTGAGCTAAACCATAGGCTCGGACAGACGACGGACAGCATACAGTACAGCTATCTCTCGATTACAAGCTACAAGGATTCCTGAGAAACTAAGATTAATGAATGATATTTCTAAGGAGTGAGGTATCAAAGGGACATTGTCAAATTATCTGAAGGGCCTATTGGTGCTTAGCATCTAGAAAGTATCCGTTCGCACAGTGTTATCTGATTTCTTAGATTTATTCTCTGAAGTAGCACCTTAACACTGGCTCGTCTGTGTACAATGAAACAAAAGAACTAGAGGAAACGCAAAGGCAACCAAGATATTCTCCATGCCACTGCAACTCTCTGAGCTAGGACCAAACCTCCCCTTGCCATCCAATACCAGACACAGTAATGCTTCCTGCTTTACAAACCCTAGTGAGGCAGCATCACGAAAGAAAGGTACTGACTGAACCTGAAATACAGACAAGAACTTTCATCTCCACATAATACACTAGGTGGCCATGCAGTGGCACGGAAGAGACAAGACATAAAGTCACGGAGCCATGATGATGATACCATGTACCCCGAAGCATTCTTTTTCATTAACACGCCAGAGGAATATACTTAAATGGAGAAACTCTGGTGGCTACCTTGATATAGGAAAGATAAAAAAATCAAAATATGTCTTGGCTACTCAGCCCTGAATAATAAAGACTTTCTGATTTGGGAATGATAAAAAACTGGGGTTTAAAAAAAAAACAAACCGGTCCTTGACTTGGGGATCAACACCTTTTAAAATGAGGTACACTGAGTTGTTTGGGAGGAGTGGGGGTTCTTCACAGGAATGTGCCAAGGGCTGCTGATCCTGTACTAGAAAGATAGCAGGAGATATTAGGAACAGGCTTGTAAGATAAACAAGGCTGAACTCTCACCTGATGACACAGTCCTCCTGCCATGGGCATTTGAGAGGGAAACTGAGGGAGGTATGGCAGTAACAAGTGGGACCACATGGCAAACAAAAAGGCTGTGTGTGTGTCACCTCTAGTCCAAGTGCTGGGAGACTGCTGAGCCTTGGCTTACAATTTAACTAACCCTAGTAGGTATTTTCTGTTATTCTTAGGAATGATTAACTAAGCTGACTGCTCCATCCTAAAGAGGATTCCATGCTGAGAAGAGAGGCAAACAGAATGGAGGGAGAGTCATTGCACATGGATAAAATGATAGGAAATGAAAAAGAGTGGTTGGAATGCTGGCGGTGGCTCGTGAATTCCACCAGGTGTTTCTATAATGTGATTTTTTTTTTTAAACTGCCACAGATGTGGTAGGAAATTGAGACAGGCACCTTTTTTTTTTAACTGGGTACAAGCACCTTTGGTGTCATCAGGCCTTATCCCTACACCTAGGTTTTAGGATGGCTCTGCATTTTAGTTAGATTTCTAAGGATGGCACCTCAAGGTAACTGCAGTTGCCTATCCCGTTCCAGTTCCTTCCATACAAGTGGAAGTAATCTCCAGCCTGCTCCGTGCTCACAGGAACAATGGCCTGTTGTACGCATTCCACACTGGGAGGAGCACAGGCGTCCAGTTATTTTAGTACTGGTGATCCTTTCAAAGAAATGCACCAGGATGCTAACGGAGCTCTGAATCTTCCCCCACTTTACCAGTATTCAGCCTAGACTAAGTTCCAGGTACTGCTCTTATTCCAGAAGCCTGAAGTACCATCATCGTGGAGGTGGCATCTGGGTATGAGATTGGGTTAGGACTTCACAAGACGTGACATTCCTAGCCAATGACTTTTGCTCAGAACTTATCTTCATTTCAAGAAAACCAGAATAAATGATTCCTAGCTACTAACAGATTTCTAACAGAGTCCTTGTCTACTAGCTAGCACTGCCATTTGGAAAATTAGCCTTCCTTCAGCCAAGGAGAAAGCTCTGTATGAACTGTGTGCACTTCAATAGACCAAGACAAGCAGGCCCACAAGGTCAACCCCTCTACTTCACTTGGAGGAGATTAACCGAAGCAGCACTGTCTTCTGATGAGAAGGTAAACGTAACAAACTAATAATGCTAAATACTGTAACAGGAATAAGAATTTAAGTGAATTTTCACAGTCTAGAAAATGCCATTGCTATTTCCTTCTGGCTTCCCTTTCCGTGGCTTGAAAGGCAAAGCCCCTTAGTTCATACTTCATCTCCCATCAATGACAGTTAGAGTCGCCCTCCAACACATGAGTTTTACCATGAGTTTCCTGCAGGCTATTTGTCAGAATAGTTGGAATTTTTCTTGCATAGTTTTCAGTGATTGCATATTGGCTAACGATTATTTTTAAATTAAAAAAAAATATTTTAAAGAACAAACATAATTAAACCACAGCCATCTTGTTTACTCTTTCGTGAACCCTTCCTAATGCAGTATCACAGAAGCCTAACTGTATTTTCTCCTAAAGAGATTACTTTCCAGAAATTATGTAGTGCAACTGATTAACTTGTAGGAAACAGACAACACACTAATATGACTTCACCATCCAAATATGGGAAATGTGTTTTGGGTACCCAGTTAATAAAATATATCCATGGTCCGCAATGTCCTTGTTTTATATCCAAACAACCCCCTGATTCTAGTTGAAGAGAATGGAATCAGGGTCTTGGTTCGCCATCTGTGCTATATGCTTTAACACATCCTTTTTGGTAATGATTCCAAGTAAGCGCCTGAAAGACAAACACATAAAAGAAAACCAAAGTAAATGTATGGTGAAAATTGTGCTCTTAATTAAAGGTGATGTTGGTCCTCCCTTAATCCTTCTCAACTTTGCCTTTGTCAACACCATCTGTTCTTGGAGAACAATGAGCTAACAGCAGGATGTATATTTACCCCAGACTAAAGGAGCAATACACATGTCGCTAAATACATCAATACTTCTACATCTAGGTCTCAGGGCCCACGTTTTCCTCTGATTTAAATATCACTCTCTAAACCTGTGAATGGTGCCTACTTACTACAGTCCTGTTCAAATGCTCCCCCAACCCTAAACATCCCTGGTTCTATGAGCCATCTGAGACTCTGCCCTGTCCCCAGCAATGGTATGCTCTCTGCAAGATCATCTATGGCCTTTATTCTTTTGACTTTTGTCCTATGAATATTTGTGTATTCCTGCCTTCCCTGTAACCATGAATAGTCCTCAAGGACAGAGAAAGGCTTATTCACTTTCGTGTCTCCCCAGAATCTCATGGAGTGTCTACCCTCTTACACGACTTAGGGTTTCAGTAAATGCTGAACATACACCTATTAGAGAAATTCTTCTGACTTCGCTCTTATAAAGTATTTACTATGCAATCTCCAAAGTTTAGGAGCAGGAGAAGTTCTTAAAGAGTTGTTAACATAAAGTGTTAAAAACAAGAAAACTTCCCAACACTCTCTTCACTCTGTACCCTTTCCCAATAATAAGAGCAGGGCTTCTTTGCTAGAAAGCACGTATTCCAGGTCTTGGTCTTGAAAGTTCAAAGACTTGTGATTCTGCTGTTTCTACTATCCAAGTACTGAGATTACAGCTATGTGCCACCATCCTGATCGATAGTCTCCTGAAACCATGGCTTTGGTTACTCAAGATCAACCATAGTCTGAACCCACAGTACAATACAATAAGCTATTTTAAGAAGAAGAGGAACTCTGCATTTCTAAAACTCGTATAACAGTTCTTTAATTGTTCTACCTTATATTTATTGGGTTTTTTTTTTTACTGACTGACTTAAAAATTAAGTTGTGTGAACATACAGTGAAAACACATTATATATGAAGGTTAGTACTAGCTACAGTTTCCGGTTTCCAGTGGTGATCTTGGAAGGCATTTCTCAAGGGCTGGAGGGGCCACTGTACATCTCAGACACCATTACAATTTTAGTGATGCCTGTGCACAAGAGCACAGTTCCGTTCTTAGTAGAGAATCTGAGTTCCTAATAATATGCAACTAATAGTTTGTACCCCTAGAACATATTCTCTTTCCTGAAGGCCATTGATCACATCTACCTCCTTCTTGAGGCTTCAAAAAGGCCTTAAAATTCTTTGTTTACTTGGGGGGGGGAGCGGGTTCTCCCCTTTACCTCTCTATTCAGTTTTCTCCCACGTTCCAATCTATCTTTATTCAAGGGTGCTCACCCATTGTGTGTGACCAGGCACTGGCGCAGTCCCAGCTTGCGGAAGATATCCACTACGATCTCCATTGGCGTAAGGTCTGTCACAGTGAAGGGGCTGAGATCCAGGATGTTCCGAAGCTTCAGGGTAGGTGGGGTGTATGGAGGCATTGGAGGCGAGTGCTCCGTGAAATAAATGATGGAAGTGCTCACAACCCCGTCCTGTTTCTTCCGGGCATTTTCTGTGTAAAGAGAAGAAAACGAATAGTTGAAAATTGAAGCGCTCATTCTCCATTCTGTCCTTTAACTGGACCTCTCTCTCTTCCTTCTGTCTCCCCGATTTCATGCCCAGGTAGTTATCAGGTTCCTTTATCCCTTTCCTAAAACCCTTACCAATGGAAATAATGAGATCTCTTCGAAGAACAAAGCCTACAAGTCTTTGTGACTCTCGGGACACGACCACCGGAAAGCCACTATAGGTGGTTTCACTGATTATGGTCTCCACATCTTCTACAGTCATGCTGTCCTGAGTAAGGACGGTCAGCAGGGGGTCATTTCTCCGGGGCTTCATCACATCCATTGCCAGAGTCTTATGAGCAAATTCTTCTTTGGCTTCAAGGAAGGGGTATCCATTGAGACGGATGTGGGCATCATAAATGCCCTCTCGCCCAAGAGCATCTGCCACCCACTTGCTTGTCATGGCTGCAGCCATCAGAGGCACAATATATTCCAGGCCACCAGTCAGTTCAAACATTATAACAACGAGAGAAACAGTCATCCGAGTCACCCCACCTACAAAGAAAACAGACATAGGAAACATGCTAGGACAGGAGGTCAGCAACAGTTGTACAGATTCCAGATTGCATTGAAGCAAGGCCCTCCAGTAGACATGACTTCGATTTCTCAAAATTAACAAAGTCAAAGCAGCCTTCTAGGTAAAAAACAAAAGAAAACAACAAAAACCCCATTGCTCATTTTCCCTAATTGCACATGCTCATTATAAAAATGTAGCTGTCAATAAGCAGAATACAATTTTCAAGTTTTTTTCCAATATAAAAACACGTATTTTTACATATGTGAGCTCATATTATGTTTAGTTCCTTACCATATGTGTTTCTCTTTATGTATGTTTGGAATAGTCAACATTATTACCAATTTAAAATTAAAGTAACAAAAAAAGATTGCCCTCCCAGGGGCAGG
This sequence comes from Apodemus sylvaticus, assembly GCF_947179515.1. Classification (NCBI taxonomy): domain Eukaryota; kingdom Metazoa; phylum Chordata; class Mammalia; order Rodentia; family Muridae; genus Apodemus; species Apodemus sylvaticus. Next base: position 13,228,723 of record NC_067495.1, on the reverse strand, counting down.
ATTAGCCCTTCCCACCATAAAATAAATGTAGGAAAGAAAATTCAGCATCACACTGGAAGATGCTAAACATATCAGCAGCCTGTGGTGCAGGTCTTCAATGCTAGTTACTCAAGTGGTAGGAGCAAAAAGGGCCACATGTGTGTGCTGGAAGAACTTAATGAGATGCTATCTTAAAATAAAAAAAGGAAAATAAGGCTTAGAATATAGTATTCTCATTGGTACAGAGCTTGCCTAGCAAGTAGCATAGCTTGGCTTCAATCCTTAGCATCACACACAAATATATGTTAAACAGAACAGAATGATGTTTAAGGGCTGTATAATGGAATGTATGGATGGAGCATAACTTATTGCACAAGTTCCTTAATGTTCAAATTTAAGTTGGTGTTCATTGGTGGGCACGGGGGCTGGGTTGGTATACAGACAAGGCCTTACTAATGTAGGTTAGGCTGGCGTGGCACTTGAGATCCTCTTGGCTTAGCCTTCCAAGGACTAATTACAAGCATCTGCCACACCTGCCTAATTTTTGTTCCTATAAATAATACTGTGATACACATTCTTATGCAGCTATCTCTGTCTAGATTTCTGATGACTTCTATATAAGAGATTAAAATTCCCTTTGTTAAAGTGTATGAGAAATAGTAAACGAAGAAGAAATGAATAATCGTGCCAAAAAAAATCTCACTGCAGTCCACTGTGTTTCTTAGTACTCTTCATTTGTATGTTGCTGGCGGGGTGACCTCTTTGAAGCAAACACTACTCACCTAAGCAGGCGGCAGCCCCAACCATGGCGTAAAGGCCAGGGGTGATGCAATCGGCTCCCTGACTACACCAGCTATTGAAGATGCCCCAGTCATGGTGGTAATAAGCCAGTTGCTCCATTCCTACTCCTAAAAGACGGCCAGCTATAGCACCAACGGCCATGCTGGGGATAAAGAGACCAGAAGGAATCTGCAAAGAGAAAGCACAAAGTGGTTAGTGAGAAACAATGCAGTTCTTGGCATATGGTAGGGTAGAGGACTGACCCTCTGCGAAGCAAACAGGCCAACGACACTTTAACTATGCACTATGCTACCAAGTGGCTGCAAAGACTTGTATGATACTACAGGGACTAGAGGTTCTCTGGGACGTGCAGGCAAGGGTGACTTCGAAGAAGCTTACCCTGATTCGGGGTCCATCAGGCAAGAGCCTGAACTCTCCAGACCAACACAAAACTGGAGGCAGAAATTAGGCCTTTCCCAAAGAAAAAGGAAAATAGATGGAATTTCTCATATATGCAGACATTTCCCCCAATTCTGAATTTTTATCAGCAACAAACTACTCTTTGTTGACTATTGTGTTCTATGCTGGATGGTCTACTATAAGATTTTATAGATGTTCTATAATAACCCCAGGAATTAGACATTATTATTCCCCAATGACAGACCCCCATGGCTTAGAGAGGTTAAGTCCTTTACCTAAAGTCAAGAGTTAGTGAATATTAACGCTGATATTTTCATAAAATACTTATGACACAAAGATGGCACCAGAAAAGTTTCCATCCACCCTCTAACAACACTACAGAAAATTCAACAAAATTTTAAAATGAGATAATGGCTTTAGCTACATGCTTAACCCAAAAATCTGCCTTCCTGTTTTGTTTCTTGGCTTCTAGGAATTATTACTATTAAAGGAAGGAAATGATATAAACACGATCAGAACGGCTTATGGCTCTTAGTGTGCACATGACATTGGAATGCAAGTAAGTGTGGTTCTATCTGAGGATCTGTAGATTCCCTTTAAACAAAACAGTGGAACAACAACGTTGAAATTAACCCAAGAAGTATCCAGACATTTTTCCATTTTTTTTCTACCCCTGGCTCACATCTTTCCATGGAGAAGATAGCGGGTGGTTTGGTAGTAGGGTGCTGAAGAGAGGGAACAAAGGAGAAGCAAAACCTAGCATGGAGGAAGCAACTTTAACTGATTTTCTATTTTCATTTCCTCTAAAACATGGATATTAAAACAAGTATTAAAGGTAAAGATCTGGTTTGAAGCAAGACATAATGATTGCACATGTTTCTTAAGTACATAATAATAATTCGTTATTCGGATACAACATGCAATGATTGAATCAGGATAATTACCATATCTGTCACATAAATATTATATCTTTGTCTTAGGAACATTTAAAATCCTCTCCCCATTTCTTAAATATGCAATCAATTGTATATTGTCACTTTTCTTTGCTATAGAACACTAGACCTACTCCTGGGATAACTACTTCTCTACATGTATGTGATCAACTTCTGTATCTTCTCCATGTGAAAATGTGCTTAGATTGGCATTTATACTTCTTGTGGTATGTGAGTGTGAGTGTGTGTGTGTGTGTGTGTGCACGCGTGTGTGTGTGTGTGTGTGTGTGTGTGTGTGTGTGTGTGTGTGTGTGTGTAGGGGGTATGTTTGTGTGGAGGTCAGAAAACAACTTTCAGAAGTTAGTTCTTGCCTTTTACCATGTGGGCTTTGAGAAATGAACTTAAATCTACAGGCTTGGTGGCTAGAACCGTTGCTGCAGAACCATTTCACTGGTCAGTGTTATAGATTTTGATAGTTTAAATACTTTAATATTAACATGCGAAGTGGAATCTGTGGGTTAACAAGTAAGCACTGATATTAACTGTAAAAAATTCACTGAGCCATGTTGGGTTGAACTTTCAAGAATTGCTAAAACCTAAAATGTGGTTAAGATGGTAGAACTCCTCATGGAGTTCAGGCTAACAGTGGGTTAGTCAGGCAATGTATTTTGATAGAAAATGATCTAAAAGGAATACCCCACTACCATTTTTGTGGGGAAAAATGTTTTTACATAGAAAAGGAAAAATTGTTCCTTTTAAAAACTCAAAGGTGAGCATTTGACTTAAATAAAGGTTCTGGAAAGACTCAGTGAAGCAGTATTCGGCAAAACCAGAACGGGGAAGTGGGAAGGGGTGGGAGGGAGGACAGGGGAAGAGAAGGGGGTTTATGGGACTTTTGGGGAGTGGGGGGGGGCTAGAAAAAGGGAAATCATTTGAAATGTAAATAAATTATATCGAATAAAAAAATTAAAAAAAATAAAAATAAAAGCAAAAAAAAATGCTCTACAGGGTCTAGATATCTCACAGGGGTTCTATACATTGAACTCAGATGCTCATGTTTATGAGACAAGCACTTTACTGATAGTTATATTAACCTCCTTGCTAGAAATTTTGCTTGGGGAAGCCTTATGTTTAGAATATAGAACAAAGGTTCTTGCTGTCCTTGGTCTGGTTGAATAAGAGGTCCAGGGAGCTTTAATCCAATGGTGTAACATGTGTTTCAGCCTGAGCTATTGTTTTAGGGTTGCTATTGTTAGTTTATGTAATAGGGATGGTATGGCTCACACTTTGGTAGTAACCCAGGAAGATAAATGAGATGAGTCCATGCTATAAGTAATGACTCCTGGGCCTTGATTTCTTGCTTGTATTTCCTAACTGAGGGCACTTATTGGGACTGCAGGCTGTCACTAAAGTTAAACAAAATGAATCATGGGTTATCAAATTAAAAATAATAACCTGAAAAAAAATAAAGGTATCAAGGAGCTGAGACAAACTTATCACTGTCCACATTTATCCAAATGAGAACATTTGGAGATAAAGGGGCTTCTGGGGAAATCTGACACCACACGAGCTATCAGGATTGTAGGATGCTTTGGCTTTGCCCTCCAAAGCCCACATCCATACAGGACATTCACACAGAATTCACCAAAAGACTGTCTCACCTTCATGCCAAAGGTGAATATAGTAATGACGATTTTCAGGATGAGTGTCAAAGCCAGCTGCCACATGGCGCTGTAGACTCCCCCACCAGCAGGTCTGTCGGGCAGCTCGCCGCCTTTGCTTGTGTTGAAGTGGTTCTCATAATCACAGAGCTTGGACGAGTCCAGGAGGCCACAGTCATTAAACAGCTCAGAAATGAGCTCGCTTGTGCTCATCCGGGTATATTCATTGGGGAAAGCCAAGATGGCAGTGATGGCTGTCACAATGAGTACCTCGACCACAGGATATTTGCCCAACTGTGTGGTTTTACGCTTCCGACACCAGGCAATGTTTGTGCGGATAAACAGAGCTCCCCAAAGGCCACCGAATATGCCTAGCACAATGAATGGCACAAGCTCAAAAAGATGCCATGGGGTGTGGAACTCCACGTAAAACAGAACTAAGCGGCTGTTTCCAAATGGATTGATGGAGCGGAGTGTGAACGCTGCCACCAGAGCAGCGAAGAAAGAACGCCATAGTGTTTTGAGGGGAAAGTAGTAGCTGACCTACAAGACAGAAGGTGAGAAAGCAAACATAGTCACTATGCCAAAATGGTTTCAAGTGAAATGCTGCGGCTGCTGACATTATAGTCAAGATTGAAAACTTTCCAGAAATTTCTGGAAATTACATCCCAAAAGACCAAGTTCGGCAGAAGACCCAGGTACTGCAACATATATAGATACTGACCAAGATTTCTAATATAAAGGCATATACATGCTCTACAGACAGAAGTCATTTACCTCTTCCAGGCTGAATAATACTCCACCGATAGGGGCCCCAAAGGCTACCGAAACGCCAGCAGCTGCTGCAGCAGATAAGACCTACAATGCAAAATATAAGATAAGCAATGGAGTAATATGACTTCCTTACATCCAATCATGCTTCAGAAGGAATATTCATAGGCACAAAGAATTAAAAAAAATCAAACTTGCATGGCTAACCACTTTCACACAAGCAACACTAATTGAACTCAACAGGCTATATTGAAATGTGTGTGGGAACAGTAATCAAAGGAGAAAGACACCATTAATTTGGGAAGGAGTGAGTGGAGCAGATGGATGAGGGCAGAGAGAGGAAAGGAGAGAGGGGAAGGGGTAGACTCATATTTTAATAAAAAAATCTTAAAAGGTGCAAAACCACAAAGTGTATATGACCTATAGCATAAAAAGTGTACCTGGAGGGCAAATACTATATGTTAGATGGTGACAATACACATGGTTCATGTGTTTAAACAAAAAAATTTAACCTTTACTTTGTGATCAAGGCATGTGTTTAATTCTAAATTGACGCCCACTGACAACCTTCCTTGTGCAGTAACTGAACTTGTGTTTGCAGACCAAGATACAGTACTTTGCTGGGCTGTTTCATTAGCACACTGTCTGGTTTATTTTATTTTTTTGAAATTATAATTATATCATTTCCCCTTCCCTTTCCTCTCTCCAAAAACTCCAATATATTCCTCCTTGCTCTCCTTCAAATTTATGGCTTTTTTAAAAAAAACTAATTCTTACTACATGCACATACATCTATGATATACATAGGCATTTCTAAGTCGCACCTACTCCGTCTGTATAATGCTATTGTATGTATGTATGTTTTCAGAGCTGACTGCTTGGTACTTAGTAAGCCATTGCTGGGCTCAGCCTTGGGAAAGACCACTTCTCCCACTTCTCAGAAGTCCTGAGCTGTATGCAGGTCTTTGTGTAGGGCTGAGGCCTTGTGGGCTTTCTCCCAAGGCCAGTTTAGGAAACATTTTGATGAGATATTATAGAAGGCTCTAATGACATCAAAGTATTTACAGTTTAGAATTGCCGACCCCTGTAATGAAGGGAATAAAGAATCAGCAGGAAAGATAAGACAAAAGGGGATGGGGCGGGCACAAGTGGTGTTTACAGAGGATTGCCCTGTGTGTGGAAGTGTGGCCATGGGAAATGTGCAGGACTCACACTAGAGATGTAAACCAACTAGAAGTAATAGGAACAAGTCATTTCCTTCAATACCAGTAGCTGTGGAGAGAGATGATTTTAAGGCATATGTTAAAGATAAAACTGAGCAAAATTAAGAATTTCGAAGAAGAATAAAATATTTCTTGACAAAAATAAATGGTTTTCTGGCTTTCCAGTCCTGGTTTCTCTGGGACTGGCAGAACCAGTAGGGAAATTAATGAGGGCAAGGAGGGAAAGCTGCAGTCCTAACCTTCCAAAAAGTGAGAGCTTTGAAAAGTCACAGCTCAAAAAGACTCATTTGAGAAGGACAGGGAAGCCAAAACTCAACTTGTAAAAGGAGATTCTCCTGGATCTGTTTAGGATGAAATCGGAGAGGGGTGGGAGGAAGAGGGCTCTTGAGTTCTAGATTAGTGAGTGGAATCTCTGCACCCCCTTCCAGCTCAAGTCTGCTTTATTTCCACCGGTCTGCTCACTGTGATAAGGCCGCTGCTCATGAACAGGTTGTGCTACTATTGAGAACCACAAGATGAGATAACTTGCACAAGGCCCTGGGTTTAGACCCCAGCACAGCAGGGAAAAAGCATTAGGGATATATCTGTGTTAGGGAAAATAGACTGAAGATCCAGATGTTTGGATGTTGCCAGATGTCTGGCAAGTTTCAGAAAAGCACTTCAGCTTTTATAAGGAATCTAGTTTCAGGCTCAACTGGATCCCTGTAAAGCAGCAGCAACCAGCACCGTTCCTGCCCCTTAGAATGGTGTTCTTTTCATGATTTCACTTGTTTAATAGCTTGTTTAATTTCACATAGCTTCTGTGTCCCTCTGCCACTCCTGCTTGCTTTCCTCTCCTTTCTGACTGTTTCAGGAACTTCCCTACTTAATGGTCCATACTTAAAACTCCAGCCTTTCAGTTTCCAGAGCCTGTGGTTAATCTTTTCGTGGTTTTATTCCCCTTCAGCAGAAATTGCTGGGTTCCAGTTTTACAAGAGCTCCTTTTTTAATAAAATCATCCTGACCTATTCCATCTGTGATTTTTTTTTTGGACCCTTCAAGGAAAATAAAGCAAGAACCACTGCTTCCTTAGGTCCTTAATTATTGCACAATAAAAGTAACCAATGACTTGGGACATTTTCTTTTTAGAATATTCTTCCTCCTCAAAATAGTACACATTAACACCTGGCTGATTTGAGCACAGGCACAGAGATACTACAGTGGAAACAGTTCAGCTGAGCTGCAGCAAGAGACAGGCAGAGAGAGGTCTAACAGAGGGAGAAACTAAATCAAGAAAACTCTGTCATTTGAAATGTGCTATTTATATTTACTCTTCTATCCACAGCAAGTTCCTCCAAGTCTATCATTTTATGTAACTTTTTAAAAAAGAAGTTACCACATATAAATACAATAAACAGTTCAAGTCCTCCCTTCTTCTTCCCTTCTGTCTTATTTTCCCATGCACCATAAGTACATGCTTTTCATAGTTTAAAACAAACTCATTTCCAGATATTTGGGAGCTTTACATATGTTCATCTTCATGCATACTGGTATGCACATGTGAGTTTAGGCACATGTATGTGCAAGGGCAGGCCAGAAGTCAACCTGCATCAGGCACCAGCCACTTGGTTTTTTTGAGAAACTGTCTCTCATTGGCCTGGTACCTGCCAGGCAGACAAAACTGGCTGGCCAGTGAGCCCCAGAGTTTTGCCTGTCTCTATCTCCCTAGTTCTGGGATTAGAAGTATGTACCACTTTTTAAAAAATGGGCTCGGGGGCTGGAGGGATGGGTCAGTGGTTAAGAGCACTGACTGCTCTTCCAGAGGTCCTGAGTTCGAGTCCCAGCAACCACATCATGGCTCACAACCATCTGTAATGAGATCTGATGCCCTCTTCTGGTGTGTCTGAAGATGACAGTGACAGTATACTCACATACATAAAATAAAATAAATCTTGTTTTAAAAAAATGGGTTTTAGGCCCCCATGTTTGCCAGGTAAGTGCTTTATTGACTAAGACATCGCCCCAGCCTCATGTTCTTCTTGAGTGCATAGAAATACATTTTTAAAAATTACTCAAAGTATCGCACAAACTAGCTTTAGTTTCTGCTGTCTGTTGTCAGAGTCCATGTCAACATACTTAGGGCCATTTCATTATTTTAAATAGTGGCATAGTTTCCTATGAGCAGAACACGTTTTTTAATCAAGCCCCCCGTCTAATGACCTTTTGCTAATTTCAAACTTTTTCAATATTAATAGGTTTATTTGAGTATCCCTAGGCACCTGTGGATATACACTTGCTAAGATGGCTTACAAGATGGACTCCCAGTACTGACCTTGCTGAACCAAAAGCTATTTGAATTTATCCAAGTGAAATTCCCAAATTCTTATCTGTGAGAGCACAGTGCTTCTGCTCCTGAGGGGGTTGGTGAGCATGGGGCAGGGGGTGGGGTGGCTATTAGGGTCACGTGCCCTTACCTCTCTGCGCTTGGCTTCATTCTTCCTGTATTTGTTGAAGCAGTGGCACAGGATGTTCCCACAGCAGCAAGCCACGTGCACTAGGGGGCCCTCTTTGCCCAGGCTCAAGCCAGATGACACCGCCAGCACCAAAGTGATAGTTTTGATGACAAGGGTCCACTTACCCAAATAACCCCTGATAATGAAACCACTCAGGATAGTTTTGATCTGCAGGCCAAACACAGAGAGATTGGAAACAGACTATGTAAATAAACAAAGCGAAACAGTTCAAATCTACACCCCTCACAAGAATTATCACTCCTTAGCAAGTGACATATAAGTACTTGTTCCAAGAGGGATGTCAGTGTGGGACAAATGTGAACTTTCAGGGATTTGGGGGAGAGTAAAGAGATGTGCGCAGCTGAAGTCTATTGTAAGGCGGAGTCTAATGTAAGGCATAGCTGAAGAAGCAAGCACAGCTGAGGAGAACAGGTACTTCCTCTGGTTATAAAATGTTCTGAGGATAAGGTTGATGTTCACGAAACATCCTGAGAAGTAGATATAGCCTGGAGTATGTGCCAAAGAACTATGAGTTAGTCAGAGAGCAGACAGGAACTAAAATTGTAGTTGCTCCAGTAAACCAATCTAAGGCCCAAATAGGTAGGTATGGGATTCCTACCTATTCCTACCCTTCTTTCCTCTTCTAGCCCCAATTCTGTGACCCAGGCTGACGGGAGACTTAAAAGGAAATTTAGATGGACTGTAAATAGCCTCAGACTCTGACCCTGATTAACAGTAACCAAGCTATAGTATATGCAAGAATACACAGATCTCGGCAAAAAAAAAAAAAAAAAAAAAAAAAAGGTTCATACTGTACTCACCTCAGGGATCCCAGAACCACAGGCATAAGGTGCAAATGCCTTGACAAGAGACACAGCAAGGAAAGCAAACAGGAGAGCCCAGAGGACATACATGAAGTAATTGACTATGTAGGCAAAGGCTCCCTGGAAGAAGACAAAAAGACAGACAGCAGTTTAGGGTACATAGCTGGGTGGGCAGCTCTTCCTGGTGACTTTTTCCCAGGAGAGCAGGCCAGAAAGGAAAAGAACAATAGTAAATTACTGAAATCTCTCTTTGTAGGCCATTCATCGGAGAAATTACTGAAACATGATTAGGTCCCTTGGTACTGAAAAATCACATGCCTCGCTGCAAAGGAAATTCTCGAGGACTGAAAACTGGAAAGCCTTCAAACAGGATTCACTTTTGACTTTGAGACAATCTCTCCCGATGTAGCTCTGATTGGCATACAACAGTTGCTCAAATCCTTCTTAATGCTGCTATCCTTTAACACGATTCCTCATGTTGTGGTGACCCCACCCACCCACCATAAAATTATCCTATTGCTACTTCATAACAGTAATTTCGCTACTCTTTTGAACCGTAATGCAAATACGATTTCAACATGCCACGTTTGAACATTCCATTACCCTTCCCTATTGGACATGTAGATGGTCTTAAGCAACTCCTGTGGAAAGGTCACTCAACCCCTAAAAGGGTCGTGACCCACAGATTGAGACCCAGTGGCCTAGAACTTGCTATGTAAACCAGGCTGGCCTCAAGGTCACAGAGATCCAACTGCCTCCTCTAGCCAGAGGCAAAGACCAGGAGGCCAAATGCTTGGTAAGGGAGGCTCAGTTAGTTTATGATACAGGGTCTTGATCTACAGCCTTGTCTAGCCTCTAACTTGTAGCAATCCTCATGTCTCTGCCTCCCAAGAACTGAGACTACACACTGAAACCATAACTGGTCCCAATTTACATTTAATAGAGGTTTTTTTTTTGGTCAGTTTTGCAGTCAAATACATATGATTCCATGTCAACTTTAACAAGAATTACGATAGCCCCCCCCCCCATTTCTGGAATGGCTGTTAATCCATTTCGTTTCAGTTTTGAATTTGATTTAACCCCGAGTGTCACGCATGCTAAAATACATGCTCGACCACTGAGCTATATTCCTAGCCTCCATGTTTGTTTATTTATCTGATTTGTTGGTGCCTCGAGACTGGGTCTCATGTAACCTGAGTTAGTCATCATATAGCTGAGGGAACCCCTGAACTTGTTGATGATAACCGGCTACCACTTCCCAAGGGCTACACTTGTATATGTAAGCTACCGTGTCCAGCTCTAGGGTGTGTGCACATACATATGTGTATCACACTAATGCAAGTGCCAGTGGAGGCCAGAATGTGGCATTAGATCCCCTGGTCCTGGAAGTAGGGCCAGCTTCGAGCTGCTGGATGTGGGTAAGAAACAAACTTTTGTCCTCTAGAAGAGCAGCAAATATTCTTTGCACTGAACTATCTCTTGAGCCCACAGCCTTAATATTTTAATACACATATGCATAATGAAAGGATTGCTACAGTCACCCTCCATAATTATGCTTCTCTGAATGAACAGTACATTTTTAATGTTTAGTATTCGTTGTTTTTTGTTATGTTCTGTTTTGTTTTTCTAAACAAGTTTTCCCTGTGTAGCCCTAGCTGTCCTGGAACCAGCTATGTAGACCAGGTTGGCCCTGACCTCACTACCTGTCTCTGTCTCCCAAGTGCTGGAGTTCTTGACTAGAGTGCTCATGTGGTACATTAGCTCTCTAAACTCATTCATCCCACCTAATTGCCAATTTATACCTCTGGCTGCCTTCTCACCATTTCCCACCCCTCCCTGCCTTTGTAACCATCATTATAGACTGTTAAGCCTCTAACAACTATTCCACATGTAATGATTACATCTTAGGGAAATTGCTACCACAGACACAGCAAGAAGTTCATGAGCAGAAACTATCTAACCCTGATAATTCCATGATGCTCCAAAGAATAAAAAGGGAATACTTAGTTTCATATAGACAGAATATACTTTTGATACATATGTATAATGTGTATGTATGTATGTATGATAATGAAGTAGGATACCTAGAAACTTTAGTTTTGAGCACTAAGAATGATTCATTAACATTAAAGGGCTGGCAGAGGGTGATGCTTTACCAAAAAGGAATACTGAACACCATGGATTATACTTCAGATGACAAGGCATAAAAACTCAATGGACTTCCACCTTTGCAAAACATCAAGCACTATAAGAATGTAATGGCCTAGGCAAGGAGAATCAGGATTCTGCAGGTTTTCTTAGTTGTGAATTTGACACAACTTTTCCATGATCTTAGGTCCTCAGAGCACAATTCGTTCTTTGTCTTTTAAGAGTAGCTGGTGAGCCAGTGGGCTCCAAGGTCGCAAACAAAGAGGGAAGGCAGTGAAAAGGGAAGCAGCAGAAGCTGGCCAGAGGCAGAGAGCAGGAGGCCAAAGGCTTGGCAACAGAGGACTTCTTCAAGCATCACAGACTATTTCCCCCCGGGCAATGATTTCATTCATAAAAAGAGCCAAAGAAACCTGTAGTTTGAGCAAATCTCAAGCTCTGCTTTACAAGGAACTCCTGGAAAAGACCCATAATAAAGGGCTAGTTATTCTGGGACAGCACAAGGGAGCCGACTCACATCAGCATAGATAGTTACAGATCGCTTGGCCTCCCCCTCTGCCCCCTGCTTTTGATTATTATTTGCATATATAGCTAGAGAAATGAAACAGGCTGCAGGACCTGGTCATGGGTAGACAGTTCCCCTAGCATACTCAAGACCCAAGCTCAACCTTCAGCACCACAAACCCCAAAACCCCAACAAAAAGAGGGAAATAAGTTCTATGGAATATATATATATATATATATATATATATATATATATCAAAACATATTATAATACACATTATAATAATTATATATATATTTCTGTACTACTGTCATGCAAAGTGTTAACCATCGGGAGAGACCAGATAAGGGGTTAACATTTTTTGATTATGTAACTGCCTTAAAAATTAGTGGCTGGCACTTATTTTTGACTGCAGGCTAGGGATGCCTACTGTCAAGCCTGCAGACCTGAATTCAAATTCCAGTGATAGGAGAGAAGCAACTCCTGCAAATTGTCCCCTGACCTCTATACAAGTGCCATGGCACACATGTTCCCTCACATGTGCCCAGAAAGTATAGGAATCGATTTTTAAGTGTTTCCTGGAGCTGGAGAAAGGCTTCAGTGGTTGCCACTCATGGAGAGAGACTGGGTTTGACTCCTACTCCCCTCAGGAGACAGTTTTCAGTCATCCACAACCAAGTTTAGAGGAGCCAATGTCGTTTTCTCATCTCTATGGGCACCAGGTACACATCTGCTACACATATACACAAGAAGACAAAATTAACTCACCTCTCCCTCTCCCTCTCCCTCCCCCTCCCTCCCCACCTCTCTCTCTCCCCCTCTCTCCTTCTTACTTGCCCTAAAGTTGTAAGAGTTCTTAAACTTTTTTGCCCAGATCTTCCTAATACATAAATAGATATGTCAGAGTAGAAGGTGGAAGTACTTGGGAATGTAAGTAAAACAGACATTTTATTTCTTCCTTAAAACAAAACCAAACAACTAAATACAGTGAAGAGTATGCTAGCTCAAACCAATAATCCCAAGATTTGGAAGGTCAAGATAGGACTCCTGGGCGTTCTAGACTAGACTAGGCAAGACAGTGAGACTTTGTTTTAAACAAATAAAAATCCATGGAGCCACCCAGGAAGCTGAAGCAGGAAGATCACAAATTTGAGGCCAGCTAGGTAATTTATCAAGAGCCTATCTCAAAATAATTTTAATTTAATTAACTAACTTGTTTGTTCATATAGTTATTGTTTTCTGGAGATACAATCTTACTATGTACCCCTAATTGTTCTGAAACTTTATATGTAGATTAAACTGGCCTTGAATTTGCAGTGATCTTCCTGCCACTGACTGAGAGGCACTCCACTAAACCCAGCTGAAAAAAAATTTTTTTCCGGGCTAACAAAACTGACAACACAGGTTCATCCCCCAGGAACTACACAGTAGAAGGAGAGAACTGATTCTCAAAACCTGCCCTCTAACCTCCACACATATCATACTGAGACAGACAGACAGACAGACAGACAGACAGACAGACAGAATAAATAGATAAGTAAGTAAAGAAATGTAATTTTAAGATTTTAAATGTTTTTTTGTTTGGTTTTGTGGGGATATTTTGTTTTGTCCCCTTTGGAGTGTTTTGTTTTGTTTGTTTGTTTGTTGTTTGTTTTTGATACAAGGTCTCATATAGCCCAGGATGCTCAAGAATGTAGTCAAGAACGACTTTGAACTTCTGATTCTCCTGCTTCTACTTTTCAAGTGTATAAAACCAACCCTGGATTTCATGATAAATATTTAAAAATACAGTAGATATAAATCAGTTATAGAGTACTTGTTTACCATATACAAGCCCCAGAGTTCAATCTTGAGTACACAAAAAGAATATATATATATATATATATATATATATATATATATATATATATTCTATTTTTGTTTTGTTTTTTTGTTTTTTGGATTTGTTTTTATTTTTCCCGAGACAAGGTTTCTCTGTATAGCCCTGGCTGTCCTGGAACTCACTCTGTAGACCAGGCTGGCCTTGAACTCAGAAATCCGCCTGCCTCTGCCTCCCAGAGTGCTGGGATTACAGGCATGCGCCACCACTGCCCGGCTTTTTAAACCCTTGTTTATGGAGGTAGAAAGACAGCTCAGTGGTTAAGAACATTTGTTGTTCTTACAGAGGACCAGGGTTTGATTCCCAGTACCGACATGATCGCTCACAGCCATCTATCTGTAACTCCAGTTCCAGAGGATCCAAGCATCCTTCTGATCTCTGTGAGCACCTGGCACACATGTGATGCACCTACACACATGCAGACAAAACACTCATACACCTAAAATCAATAAATCTAAACAAATATTTTGAAAACCATTGCTTACACTGAGTTTTAAAAATTATCCCAAACATTCAGGGAAAAAAAAAAAAACAGAACAGTGTTTTGTAACATTCATCCATCCTATAATTTAACGAGACTACGGTTTGAGAAGCATCCATGTCTTAGTCAGGATTACTACTGCTGTGATGAAACACCATGACCAAAGCAAGTTGGGGAGGAAAGGATGCATTTGGCTTACACTACCACATCAGTGTTCAACACTGAGAGAAGTTAGGACAGGAACTCAAACATGGAGCAAAACTGGAGGCAGGAGCTGATGCAGAAGCCGTGGAGGGTGCTGCTGACTGGCCTGATCCTTATGGTTTGTTTAGCTTGCTTTTTAATAGAACCCAAGACCGCCATCCCAGAGATGGCACTACCCACAACTACCCATTAACTAAGAAATGTCCTACAGGCCTGCCTGAAGCCTGATCTTATGGAGGCATTTTCTGAATTGAGGTTCCCTCTTCTCTGATGACTTGAAATTGTGTCAAGTGGACAAAAAAACAGCCAGTACCATACATATAAAACCCTGCTCCCCAAGCCAAAGAGAGTAGTTAAATGTGGATGCAAATAAATTCTCTTATTGATAACGTTATTATTTTCCTATCTTTTTCTTTTTTTAATTCTTTATTTACATTTCAAATGTTGTCCCCTTTCCTGGTTCCCCCCTTCCCCAAAAACCCATAAGCCATCTCCCCTTCCCCAGTCAACCCTCCCCTGTTTCCCTGTCCTGGTATTCCTCTACATTATGTCATCAAGTCTTTCCAGGAGCAAGGGCCTCTCCTCCCGGCCCCTGGTTCTGGAAAGGCTCAGTGCAACAGTGTAGGGGAATACCAGGACAGGGAAGCAGGAAGGGGTTGACTGGGGAACAGGGGGAGGGAAGAGGGCTTATGGGACTTTCGGGGAGGGGGGATCCAGGAAAGGGAAAATCACTTGAAATGTAAATAAAGAATATATCAAATTTAAAAAGGGGGGCCTCTTCTCCCTTTGGTGTCTAACCAGACCATCCTCTGCTGCCGATGTGTCTGGAGCTCTGGGTAACTCCATGTGTACTCTTTATTGCAGTGTGTGTGTGTGTGTGTGTGTATGAGCATGTATGTACATGCCACCTCAAATGTTCTGTGGACATGGTGGATGGTAAATTTAAAATTTGTTTTTAGTTGACTTATGATTATGTATGCTTTTTAAAGTTAAGTATGATACTTTGATGCTTGTTTATATAACATATAGAGATCAAATCAGGGTATTAGCATATTTACTTACTTAAATATTTCATATTTCTTTGATGGAACCCTTCTAACTCCCTCTAGTTCTTTTGAAAATATATAAGAAGGGGATGTGGTTCAGTATTAGAGCTCTTAGCACCTAGCAGGCACATGGCCTTGGCCCCAATGCTCAGCCCTCTATCGATCATGTTGTTGTAACGTACAGTTACAGTACTGTTGCTGTTTGAACTGTAGAATTTCTTCCTCCTCTCTGTTTGCTGTTCATTACACAACTCTCTGTCCCCTTCCTTTCTCGGCCGCTAATGACCTTTACTCTATCCCTTACCTCTGTGCAATCAGATGAAAGATAAATCTTCAGAGTACAAGCACACATTCTGGTCTTATATCTACTTCACTAACAGAATGGATGAATAGGGCAGGAGTTCAACGGGGACCCATTTCTACTGGTGAACCTGATAACTAAAAGTTTTTTGTTGTTGTTGTTTTGTATGCTTTTTCAATGGCAGAGATCTAACATATAACAAAGAACTGAACGAAAGGAAAGAAGCTGAAACAAAATTAAGTGTTGAAAAATACTTGCTTAGGCAATAATGGCTATATTGATAAAACTGTAAAAGAGACAGTGTGACTTTATTTCCATAGGAAACAGATCTTTTGATTATTCTAATTCAGTGCTCAGAGAAAAACTACTTTGTGTTTCTATATGATGAACATGTTTTAAACCATTCTAGAATGTTTTGTTAGAAATTACATCTTATCTGTTGTCTATATCTGACATTTCTATTGAAATTGTTGGAGAAAGGCAATTTTAGCTACACTATGTACTAACAGCTAAGCAGCAAAAGAAATATAAGACTTCTTGAAAATAAACCAAACTTTTAAATATAAGCAGAAAATGCCCCCAACATGTCTTCCTCGATAGAAATGGAGCTGAACTTAAACTACACAAGAAGACATAAAGACAGCTCGTCCCATTTTCTTTCCCATGAACGAAAATAGGGGAAGACTTCATGATTACCAGAAGTACAGTACAAAAACTGAAATACATATAAGGATGAAATTCAGTGGTTCAGAAATCAGTGCTGGACGTTACCTGATCTGTATTGATGATGAGCTGGGACCAGCTATTCCACTCTGGACATTTGTCTCTGTCTTCGAAGGTAACATGATCAGAATTCCAGCAACAGTGCTCATGATTAAACCAGAATCCCCCTGTGCATATCCCTTCTTTTAAGTCTGTCATCCAGTGAGCAGAGATGTCTATCAGGCCAGCTAAGGAACCTGTTTGAGTGGGGAAGAAAGGAAAAGACAAAGGTAAATTCCACTTCTGAAATTCTATCTTTGGGAATTAGAACAAGTTCTATATCAGTCCTAGTTCACCTAGAACTTCTTTCTGATTGTTGACTAGCTTGATATTTCACTTACTACCTCTACACTGACACCAGTGTTGGGCTGAAGAGATGTTTAAGAGCACATCCTACTCTTGCAGAGGACCTGAGTTCAATTCCCAACACTCACATTGTGTAGCTCATAACTGCTCGTAAATCCAGCTATAGAAATATTTCTGGGCTCCAAGTACCTAGGTACTTGTACTCACACGTATACATCCACATCCAGACACAAATATATACACGTGATTAGAAATAAAAAGAAACACCAGTATCTGTGAAATATGTATTGTATACTGGGGGGGGGGACTAGGGAGAAAGCACTTTATTTGGGGGGGAGGGAGGGGGAGAGGGAAGAGTTTGGTCTTGAAAATTACTTGACATAATGAAGGGATTGCTTTGGTATAGTTTTTTGTTTTTTCAAGACAGGGTTTCTCTGTGTAGCCCTGGCTGTCCTGGAACTCACTCTGTAGACCAGGCTGGCCTCAAACTCAGAAATCTGCCTGCCTCTGCCTCCCAGAGTGCTGGGATTACAGGTGTGCCCCATCAATAGCCGCCCGGCCGCTTTAGTATAGTTTAGAACTGACATCCATAAAGGAAGCAATTTGTTTAAGATTATGTAACTTGCTAGGCCTTTAATCCCAGTACTCTGATAGTTCAAGGCCAACCTGGTCTATTCAACATGCCAGTTAGAACTAAATAATGAGATTCCATCTCAAACCAATAACAACTAGAACAAAAAGATTATGTGACTTTCCCTCACATCAGGTTTAGTGAATATTTATTTCCCACACGTTAGAATCTTATATGTTTATTTTAATGTTATAACATATAACATTAAATATTATAACATATATAACATGTTAATGTTATATGAAGAATCCATGTTTATTTTGCAATGCCTATCGAGGGAAACTGATGGAGATTGTGGGTGACAGGCAAATCCTGGACAGCAAGATTTTGCACCATGGACAAGAAGAACTTACACAGTGGCAGGAAGGTACTATATATAAGCTAAGGACATTACATTTATAGCACTATAGAATGCCGTATGCAAAGAAGGTTGGATGGAGCCAGAGACACTTTGGATGTCTACTAAACCTAGGGCATGAAGACACTAAATTGGTCTCAGTGTTTATACAGCTTGGTCTTCATGCAGGTCCCCCAACAACTGGAGCCAAGGCTGACCCTGACTCTGTTGCCTGCTTGCGGATCCCACTCCCCTAACTGGGCTGCCTTGTCTGGCCTCAGTGGGAGAGGATGCACCTAGTCCTGCAGAGACTTGATGTGCCAGAGAGGGTGGGGGGATAAAAAGGGGGGGTCCCCTTTCTCAGAGGAGAACAGGAAGAGGGAATGGGGGGAGGATCTGTGTGAGGAGATACTGGAAAGGGGGCTGATATTGGGATGCAAAGTAAATAAATGTTTAAAAACTGAGTCATCAGAACATTTTCAAAAAAGAAGTCTCTGTCTAACCAAGGAAGCATATACAGAATATCCAGTTAAAGGAAGAAACTCTGGCCAAGAGCAAGTAAATGGCCCAGAATCATGCTTTAGGAAAATCGGTAAAGGTGTTATAAAACTCACAGCCCCTGAATCCCCAGACTGTTACACTCAGACACACTGTCTCTGTTATGGGTCTCCAACATTTGAAAACAAAATGCCCTGTGTGTATAAGAGGGAAAAAGTCTCTGACAAGAAACACATTAAACAGTTGAGGATATTGTGCCTACATTCCATCGGGTGAGAAAGGCCACGTTATGTGTATGTTTTGGTAAGCACTGCAAGTGTTCCCGCCTACTTGAATGCTCTAGTCAAATCCAGCATTTTCCAACAGCTACTTTTGGCTACTCCAACCGTGAGATTTCTGTTCCAACTTTTATTACATGGACTGCCTGGCTTCACAAAAATAACAAGGCCTTCTAGTTATGTGTTTTGCTCTATCCTCTGGCTGTTACATATGTGCATGTTGTATTTTACACTACTATCTTCAGTCCTGTCTTCTTTATTTCTACATCTCCTCCTTTTTACAAATGGCTCTTTCTTCTCTAGCTATAGATTTTATTAACCTTCCCCACCCCCAAAGAATAGTGCCGTGTCTTATCCTTGCCTACCATTCCAATGCTTTGCCCTTTTCTTTCTTTCCAATGACTATCAACACTTGAGATCTGGCTCCCAACACATAGCCAAGGTTTCTTTTAGAACGCTGAATTGTTTCTAATCACCAAATGTATAACCTTTCCTCCTCTATGCTCCTTCTGGTTTTTTGTCTACAATATTTGGCATTATAGACTATAAAATCTATTATTAACCAGCTCCAAACTGTCCTCTCTCTCCTGGAAGAGCCAGAAGGTACAGCTGAGTACCCTCAACCATGTTCTGGCAAACTACAATGTGAGAGCCAAGTCTGGTCCACCATTTACGTCTGTCAGTAAAGATGTCCCAGTAACAGCCAGACTGATTTGTGTACCTATGGTATACAGCTACTTTTGTAGAACAATAACAGAATGGCCTAGATACTACGGAGATCATTTAACTCATAACTTCTAAAATATTTAGGATCATCTAACCCATGTAATGAAAAAGAAAAGACTGTCAACCTTTAGTCTATGCAATTATTTTTTAAATGTTTATTTTAGAAACAACACCAAAACGTCTCAGGAAGCTATCACTGCATCTCCTAAACCCCACACAGAATGTGCCAAAAAGTTGTGTCACCAACAAAAGGGCTGTTCCAAAAAAGCAGGAAGATACTGGAGCTGGCTTCTACCTTAAAACCATCATGACATTGTACAGCAGATAAACCGAGCCTAGAGGTGTTTCTTCTTTGATTTGAGGAAGCAGGTACAGGTGTGTGTGCTAGAACTCATTTACAGATAGGACAGTGTGATGCAATTCATTCAGCAGCAATTTCATTTCAGACAGGAGGCACCTGCCTCAATTCAGAAATGGCACTTTCCAATTCTGGAGCACTACATTTAAAAACTACTAAAGCAAGAATTGTAAGAGCCAGGTAGGTCAGCGACCCCACAAGAAAACTCAGAGATTCCACTAACTCAGGCTCATCAGGGCTCATAGGGACTGAAACACCGACCGGGAAGGCTGCATGGGGCTGACCCTCTACACACATGATACAGTGTGTAGCTTGGTCTTCATGTGGGACTCCTCACAGTGGGAGCAGGGGCTGTGTCTGACTCCACTGCCTGCCTTTGAACCCTCTAGCTCAATAGGAGAAGAGGAGCCTAGTCTTACTCCAACTTGATATGCAAGGCAGGTTGAGATCCACGCGAGACCTCCTCTTTTCTGAAGAGAAATGGAGGAGAGGTAAAGAGAGGGAGGTAGGGGGAGAGGGACTGGGAGGAGAGGAGGGAAGGGAAACTGGTTGGGATGGAAACTAAATTTAAAAACTCTCTAGTTTACCATACCTGATAAGAGGCCAATAAGGAGCATTAACAACCAACCCGAAAAAGCATCGCTCACACTGTGAATTAAGGCCCATGTTGACTCTTTGCTTTTGTTGGTAATCTAAGAAAAAAAATAAAAGAAAACATTGGTACACTCGAAACATATCTTTCCTTCATCTCCAAATTGTTCAGCAGAAAAATATAAACTATCTGGGAATAGAAAACAATTGAGAGCTGAACCAATTTACCAAGAATGTTATTGAACTCCACCAATTCATTGTAATGTCCAAGGTATACCCCACTTCATATCATCAACCTGTGGATTGCAGACCTCTTTTGTACACTAGATAACAGCTGTCACAAGAAGAGTTGATTCGCAGTGAAGATTGTTTTGTAGGAATAAACAAAGAGTGGCAGAGCTGAGTGCCAACTTGAAGGTACTCCTGGGCTGTGATTTGTCACCCCAGGTACTAAGTGGTATTGGTGCATGGCTCCTTAGGTTTCAGAGATGAGCACAACATAACAGCACGAATACAAAGCTTGAGTGTTTAGGTCTTACCATTGTCAATTTAAAGCCAGGGTGTTCATATTTTTATTGTGTTTTAGTTTAGCTTTAAGTTTTTATATTGAGAGAAAGAGACAGAGAGAGAGAGAAAAAGCAAGCATTTGGGAACCGGTCAGGGAACAATTCACTGAAGTCTGTTCTCTCCCATCAAGTGGGTTCCACAGAGTAGAATTAAATCATCAGACTTTGCACCCAGCACTTCTGTACACTTAGCCAGCTTGCTGGCTCATGGCCATATTTTTGAGACCAATACTCTGCCAGTGTTCTTACTGGTACTTCCCTTCTTTAAACCACTATTTCTTATCCTGAAAATTGATTTATCCCACCTTCATCTGCAGCAACATCACAAAGAGTAACAAATTATAAAATATCAAAAGGAACTTTATTACATATTTTGACATGTGAATGCATGCCTGTACACCTATACACACACACACACACACACACACACACACACACCATTCCATTACACTGAATTCCAAGATTTAAAAAAAAAGACACAAAATATAAAGAAAGAAAACTGAGCCTGGTGGTGGTAGTGGACACATTTAGTCTCAGCACTCTGTATGCAGAAGCAGGCAGATCTCTGAGTTTGAGGCCAGCCTACAGAGCAATTTCCAGGACAGCCAGGGATGATACACAAAGAAACCCTGTCGAGATAGACAGACAGAGAGAGGGGGGGGAGGGAGAGGGAGAGGGAGAGGGAGAGGGAAAGAGGGAGGGGGAGGGAAGAACAAAGTGAAATCAGTTGGGATGCTTAGGCTAAACCTATGTACAAGTTCAAGGCCAACTTAACAGTGAAAGCCTGTTTCCAAATCAAAAAGGGTTTAAGTTATGCCTTACCTCCAGAATACTGCCTAGCCTTTGCAAAGCCCTGGATTCAATTACTAGTAATGCATCTCCTCCCCCCCCCCCAAAAAAAAGGAACTTTCAAAACCTGTACCTGGGGCAACTTCATTCTGGGTTTCATGTGTTGGTAAGAATACTTGGCAGAATCTGAGAAAGGATCAAGAGTTCTAGCCAGTTTAGATTATCAACCCAGTGAGTTCTAGGCTAGCCTGAATAAAGTCTCAATAAGACAATAGACAACAACAATAATAAAAGAATCAAAGAATCTTAGCACATGGCTCTGAGAAAATTTCCCAGTACTGTGAGAAGAGAGGTGATGAAATTCTTTTGTCAAATTTATACAACCTACTCCATCGCTCTAAAAATACCTCTCACATTAAATTAACGTGTTGGATACAACTTTGATCAGTCTTGTGGTTTTTGTTGGTACTGAGTGTTTGAATTTACTTTGGATTTATGGTTTTACAAAAGCTATAATCACACAGAGGTGAACCCAGAGTCTTCAGTACAGTATAGGGCTGGGGTAATTTGGTTATTTATTCCTTTGAAAGAGGCCCATTTACTTTGCTTGGTTTTAGAGACCTTGCTTCAAGAGATGGGAGAAAAGAACCTTGAACATTCCTTTTCACCTATGCTGAGGCATGCTCGGTATTTCCAAACTGTCAATGTCCCTTTCAACAGCTTTCTACAGGAAGAGAAATCATTAGGCACAACTTTTCAAACCAAGGATAAAAATAGAAACACCTTACAAAATGAAGCCAGGTATGGTAGCTCTCGTCTGTTAATGAAGCACTGGGGAGGCAAAAGGGTATGCAGGAGTGTGAGGTCAGTATGTGCTACATCAGTGAGTTTCATATCAGCCTAAACTTCAGAGTAAGACTTATCTCAAAAAAGATGAAAAATTAAGAAAGAAAGAGAGAGAGAGAGAGAGAGAGAGAGAGAGAGAGAGAGAGAGAGAAAGGAAAGGAGCCAATACAATTGCCAATACAATTCAGATTCCATCAGCTCTGGGACTGAGAAAAGGAAAGTATACAACAAATTTAGTTCTTTAACACCCCTCCCCCACCATCATTGCCTTACCTCTCGGTGCCTATCTCGGTCTCGAGATTTCTCTCTCACCCAATCAATTGTGTTGAAATCATCATAGGTCCCTACACCAGGGATCGGCTCCTCTAAGAAGTCCATGATTCTATTTGAAGAGCCTATTCCACCACCATTGTATGACTTGTTCCCTGTATTGAAGAGCAAACAGACATTAGTACATTGGACAGCCAACATTTTTAACGTCACCATAAACTATCTGATGATTACAGTTTAGGTGCAATGTAATCACCTACTGGGATATCCATCACATTCACAAGTTTCTATGATATAGGCTCAAATAAAGAGCAACTAAAGGCACTATGAATGGACAGGGTTCCAAGACAGTAATAGTATAAAGAAAGAAATGACAGAAACTAGTGTGTAGTAGAAAAAGTATTTACAGAACAGAAGACAGGAAGGAGCCTGGAGCAGTTTAGGTAGTTCAGTTCATGGAAAGGAGATGAACACTCTGAGGCTCTGCAAATGTATCACATCAAGAACCAGCTTATACTTCGTAAGGTAGTCATTCAATCTTATGAGGTAGTTTTTTACCCAGTTGGAGACTTGAAAGAAAAAATGCTGGCCTCTTTAAGAGTTAAGCTGATTGGAATGTACAAATTTTCCTTCAGTAGATAGAATGCTTTGATCTCCAATATAATGGGCTGGTAGAGACTTTTTCACAGTATGTCGGAAAGTTAAATATTTACAAGTAGAGATTTAGAAAACAATGCTTGGCTTAGCAGTGACCTGTCCTTCCTTGATCCTTCAACTAAGCAACATCCGAGTGCACTCACTAATCGTGGTCCTTAGCCTGCTTGGCATTTAGTTTCTCTGTTACAGCTACTTAGGTGTGGGCATGTTTTATCTTCCTTTTCTAGACTCGCAGATCTTCGTTTCTCTCCATTGAATTCATCATAGCCTTCCTACAATGTCTTTCTTTCCCCTTTGCATCAAGTCTCGCTGTTACCCAGGCAGGTCTAGAACTAGTGATTGTCCAATCTCAGCCTCCTGAGTAACTGGTGTTTTAAAAATGCGTCACCATCTCTTGCTCCCCACGGTGCCTTAGCACATATGTGACAGCAAACATCACATGATCCAAACTGCATTCAACAAATGGCAAGGATGAAGGGATGTTTAAAACTAAGCAGTTGTACTGACACATGGTAAGGATTGCTTATAAACTTGTTAAAATATTTTGGCAACATCATCTGATGGAACAATATTTTGCTAGTAAACTAAAAATGTAAAAACAGCATTGAGGAATCTATATAAATGCACACAGGGAGAATGCAGAGTAATTCCCTCATTCGACCCACACAGCCAAATCTCTCATTTGCAATGCCAATCCAGCAGGGACAAAGACTTCGTCCAGACTCTTTGCTAATCAACCTGCCTTCAGTAAAGGCCCAAGGTGGCCTCAGCTGACTCTTTCTCCATCATCTCCCTGCCCAATGCAGCAAGCGGCACATTAATGGCAGAAGTTTAAATGAACGAGATAAATGGAATGTGTTTTACCAACTGTAAGTCTGCCGGCTGCCTAATTCAGCACACTTTTTACAAGCAATTCAGAGGATTGAAAGCAAATACTCAGCAGAGTCCTAATCATCTGCGGGTGGGTGAGTCACTGGAGTGGCTTGGAGGAGGTGAGCAAGTTAATCTTAAAACCTCAAACCAAAGTCCTTTTCCTATCTTCACTTCTACCTGGCTGTAAAATGGATGTCTGCTGAATCACCACCCCAGCCTATCCTATCCTGTCAATGGCATGCTGATGAAGACGAAAGCTGCTATGCTTGGAGGGAGAAAAAGGGCAGAAAGAGAAAAAAGTACGTGGGAAGGAGGGAGCTGAATGAAGCTGTTTCCATTCTCAACTTAAAATGCTCACATGAACGCAGGACAGCAAACAACCAGAAACTGACTCCTTCAAAGCAGGTTAATGCTTCCATTGGATTTTTAGTTTCAGAGTTCTCCTTTCCGGAAAGGGGGGGGGGGGGCGGGATTTTGTGAAAGATTTTAAGAAGCATCAGATAGCTGTCTAATGTTACAATACATATCAAACGAGCTCCTCCACAACCCCCAGCTTTAAGGCAAAATGAAGATCTGCAACAGCGTCCTGGCAGGAAAAAGAGAATCCTATTACATCACTAGGTAACATGAGCACCACCGCATCGCATCCTCCTTTGTCGTCTGTCTCCTGCTAGAGAGGCAATTATCAGGGCCCTAACACGCGGGCAGGCAGTGATTAGAATCCTACTACAGACTGCTTGCAATTCTCCAGATCCCCTGTTCCCCGGAGCATGCTTCAGTCCTGGGCTGGGCTCAGTCTGCTTACCTTCGTTCACAGTTTTCTTTTTTTCTGCCTCAAGGAAAACCCAACCTTGGCAGTCTGCATCTGCTCTTACAGAAGGAGGCCCACTCTGGGGGGCTTTAGAAGGGCACTTGCTGCTCTCTCTGCTTTTCTGAGCAACAAACGCCACCTAAAGAGCCACCAGTGCTCCCGGTTGGTCAGAGTGTGATGTCACCGATGAGATCACATGACCAGACCCTTGGACCGGCCTTGGAGAAAGGAAGATTTTTTAACCTAGCACAGAAGCCTTAAAGATGTAGTCTCATCTAAACAAACGCCATCAAATGGGTAGGGGGAGGCTTTGTCAGCTCAGAAGATTAGAGGTCAGGCAAGTTTTACACTTCACACCCCACTTAGACATCAAAGGAGAGATGTCCAGAAACTTTAGAATTACTAGGATTTTTAAATTACTACTTTTTAAATACACCACTAGCGTGGACTTGGTGGCATATGTCTGTGATTCTAACACTTAGGAGGCTAGCAAGTTTGCAAATGGCCTGGGTAAAATACCAAGACCCTGTCTCAAAAAAAAAAATCAAAATCAAAATCAAATCAAATCATATAAAAATGAATTTAAATTTCACAAACATAATGCTGAAAGATTTCAGATATAAAAGAGCTCATAACAGCATGGCTCTATTCCTGAACCCAATGGCAGGCAAGCCTAAATTTTAGGATACGAATCACTGCAATACAACCAGAAGGAAGAAAATGACATAAAGAAAGACCGGATCTACCAGACAAAACTGCAGTCTGTGAAGAATATGCAGCAAAAGGAAGGCCTCTGAAATGCTGGACATTTTTCCTGCTATGGTAACAAGTGACCGGATTTAATTATTCTTAAAAACACATACATATGTATTGTATATTTAAAAATACACACGTGTTGTGTGTCCTTTTATATGTACACATTATAATTGAAGAACAAAATGCAAAAGAAGGCGCACCAGCACATTCCTGAAGTCTCAATTACTTTGTGAGGGCAATGACTTGAACCTAGGATTCTGGGTCAGCTTGGACAATATAGCAAGTCTCAGTTTCAAACCTACCATTGTTTGTGGATAGGGTAGGTATCTCAGTGGGTAGGGTACATGCTTTGCCAACATGAGGAACTGTGAAGTAAATCCTCAGTATGCAGGTAAAGAGCTGACTGCGAGCTGGGCGTGGTGGCGCACGCCTGTAATCCCAGCACTCTGGGAGGCAGAGGCAGGCGGATTTCTGAGTTCAAGGATAGCCTGGTCTACAAAGTGAGTCTAGGACAGCCAGGGCTATACAGAGAAACCCTGTCTCATGGGGGAAAGAAACAAACAACAATAATAAAACAAACAAGGAAACAAAAGAGCTGACTGTGGCTGGGCATGCTTGTAGATTTAGCACTGGAGGCAGAAGCAAGGGGATCCCAGGAGCTACCCGAGCCAGCCTAGCTGAACGGAGCTTCATGCTAAGTGAAGTCCAGTCTCAAAGGGAGCAAAGCCAACAGCAAAAAGGAAAGGGGGATGGCACTTGATATCTTTCTTTTGTTCTCTACTTCCCATGCACGTGCTCACACACACACACACACACACACACACACACACACACAGAGTTGTTTGGGGGCTGGACGTGTAGCTCTGAGGTAGCACATGTTTGGCATGCCCGAGGCCCTGGGTTAAACCCCCAGTACCACACTTTTAAAAAGAAAAATGCAAAAAAAGAAAAATGCAAAAAAAGCCTAAGCTGCATATCAAATTACCACAAAATCATTTTTTAAAAAATTAGGCTTTCATGTGGAACAGGCTAGCCCTCAAACTTCCTATGTAGCTAAGAATGACCCTGAATTTCTAATCTTCCTGCTTCTACTTCCTGAGTACTGAAATTATAGAGTGCTGGCGTCACAGACATATGCTACCACACCCAATTTTATACTATACTGAGGATTAAACCTAGGGTTTCGAGCATACTAGGCATCCTACCAAGTGAATGCCATCTCCAGCCCCAAAGTCAGCTCTTAACTAGCACCTAAGCACTTGGAAACCTTAGAGTATAACCAAGAAGATAGAGAGGGCTGTGGCTCTATACTAGTTGGTAGAGTATTTGCCTGGCAGGCCTTGCATTCGATCCTTGGTACTGAAAATAATGACTTTAACCACTCTTGGGCATATATCCAGAGGATTCCCCAGCATGTAAAAAGGATACATGTTCCACTATTCATAGCAGCCCTATTTATAATTGCCAGAAGTTGGAAAGAACCCAGGTATCCCTCAACAGAAAAGTGGATGCAAAAAATGTGGTATATCTACACAATGGAGTACTATTCACCCATTAGAAACAATGAATTCATGAAATTCTTAGGCAAATGGATGGAGCTAGAGAACATCATACTAAGTGAGGTAACCCAGACTCAAAAGGTGAATCATGGTATGCACTCACTAATAAGTGGATATTAACCTAGAAAACTGGAATACCTAAAACA
The DNA here is from genome assembly GCF_947179515.1 of Apodemus sylvaticus. Taxonomy (NCBI): domain Eukaryota; kingdom Metazoa; phylum Chordata; class Mammalia; order Rodentia; family Muridae; genus Apodemus; species Apodemus sylvaticus. The sequence continues at coordinate 13,201,320 of NC_067495.1, read as the reverse complement.
TAATCCACACATCAAATGAGGTACAAGGAGAATGGAGGAGTGGCCCCTGGTTCTGGAAAGACTCAGTGTAGATGTATAAGGCAAAACCAGAACAGGGAAGTGGGAAGGGGTGGGTGGGAGAAGAGAGGGAGGGAAGGGGGCTTATGTGACTTTCGGGGAGTGGGGGGCCAGAAAAGGGGAAATCATTTGAAATGTAAATAAAAATATATCAAATTAAAAAAAAGTGAAAAAAAAAAAAAAGAAAATAATGTCAGGGATAGCAACCGGGAACTGTAACTCTGGCACTCAGGAGACTGAGGCAGAAGGATTGCTGCAAACTTGAGGATAGACAGCCCAAGTTACATGGTAAGGTGAATGAAAGAAAAAAAGAAAGAAAGGAAGGAAGGAAGGAAGGAAGGAAGGAAGGAAGGAAGGAAGGAAGGAAAGAAAGAAAGAAAGAAAGAAAGAAAGAAAGAAAGAAAGAAAGAAAGAAAGAAAGAAAGAAAGAAAGAAAGAAAGAAAGAAAGAAAGAAAGAAAGAAAGAAAGAAAGAAAGAAAGAAAAAAGAAAGAAAAAAGAAAAAAAGAAAGAAAGAAGAGAGGGAGGGGAAGGAAGGAAGGTAGGACCGAAGGAAGGAGGGAGGGAGGAAGGAGGGAAAGAAGGAAGAAGGGGAAAGGGGGAGGGAGGAGGCAGGAACAGAAGAAGATGGGGGAGGAGCAGGAAGTTGAGAAGGAAGGCAGGGAGGACAGGTAGGTAGGAGGGTAGAGAAGGGAGTAAGAGAGTCTGGAGGTTATAGTGTTCTTTTCAAAAAAAAAAAAAAAAAAAAAAGGCAGCACGCGCTATAATCATTAACCCAACCCGGCTGAGCAGCTACTGCAGCCCTGATAGTAAATTCACTCCTAAGGTTCCATTATTGTAAAGGCTTTCCCATCTCTGGCCCTATCCTGAAGCTATTTTTAAGCAGGTCTTAATTAATTGTGCAGGAAGGCCAGTCCAGTGAAGAAGATAAAACTGTCATCTCTTAACTCCCTAAGTGAATCACCAGGACATTGACCCAGTTACAGTGTGCTCCAATATTCAGACCCTATATGTAGAGCTTTGAAACGTTATTAATTTCATCGGTTCTTTCGGCTCAGTGCATCCTGAAATGTTAAGGCACTGCGTGAGGTTTATACTCATTTAGTTCTTCATAATTATATCTTGGTGAACTAATAGAGTATTAATGAACAGAATTCAAACGAAGTGGAAGCTACATTTACGCAACACTTGCAAAAAGCAACAGTTGTTCGTAAGCTCAGGGTGATTCTCATACACCCTGAATGAATGTTTACTTTGTCAGATTAAAAGAAAATTATATGCCCAGACTCAAATTAATCCTTATTAATCAAAATTTTAACTACAGTATCTGAAGACTGTTGATTACCACCTATATGATCAAGCAGGATGAATGTTCTTAAAGAATTTTACATTTTCAACAGACATAGACTATCACAGCCAGGTTAGCAAAGATAACATGTTTGGATACTTACACAAACAGCACTTCTCCACTAGGAACCTTTTCTATCACAAGTAAAGCTCTTTTGAGTACTAGAGGGTTAGTAGGTGCTAAAATGAGGTTTCATTACAATTTAGATTAAGAAATGAGTCTCCAGGTTCACTCTGACAAACTGAGTGTTAAAAAATTCTTTTCTTGCCTCTATCCCCTTCTCTGCCAGATTTGTAATCTGTAACATATGTTCACCATAAAGAATGCTCAGTGTAGATCGATTGAAAGTCTGGGAAATAACTCAAAACGCTTACCAGTTTTTGATGTATCATATGATTAAAAACACAATACAGTAAATATTTAGAGACAAGCAGAGTGATCTTTCCAGAACACAGATCAAGCCAGATCGTTTGGTAGCTTCAAAGTTGTGACTCCTGCTGTGATGTTTTGAAAACTTTGAGCAATGATGACCTTTCAAAGAACATTTAGGACAAGTGCGGGACAAGAAATTTAAAAATATTCATCGTAAGGTTTACAGTGGTTAAGCATCACATAGCTAAGATGCTGCGAAGATGACGGCAATGGCGCTGCTCCTCTGAGCTTTCCTTGGGGAAACTTTTTTCCTTTTGTCTTTACTCTTCCACCAACTCTCTTTGCCTCATTTGACAAATAACCGAAGCTCCTGCGCATGCCCTGCTGCAGGCTGACTTCTCAACTACACAGAGGAAACACAAAAATCTTGCTGGTCAAAAGGGGCAGCAGGAGTAACTAGCAAGGTGTAAATTAATGCAACAAAATGCAAGTGCCCTTTTATAAAACACCGTGTTATGAGTTTATCTAATGTATCCATGCAGGAAGAAGAAAACAAACCAGAGTAAAATTAATTAAGTCTACATTCCAAATCAAGGCAGTAAAGTCAGTCTAGATTTTTGCCTCAAATACGTGAAAAACAGTAAAATTTATCTCCAGCTTTGATAGCATGGCGAATGTTGCATGTGGAAACTAATTTGATGTTCTCAAAGGAAAATGATTTGAATTAAAAATTTACTTAAATGAGAAAAGAAAAATTCCATCAAAGACTGATTTGCATGGCCCAAGTCTGGAGAAAGCATACAGTAAGTCAGTCAGAAAAAGGAGAGTGAAGTTTGAACTGGCCTCTAAACAAGTTATATTTAGGTCTGAAGACTCAGCAACAATCCGTAGGCACACACTGCCTTATTCATGAAATCACTGAGCCTACTTTGTGCTATAGAAGGCCTTTTCCAGGCTTCCCCTCCCAATGAAGTCAACTTGTTTAATACTAGAAAACCTCTCAAATGCAAGAATATAAATTCTGATTTGGGAATAATATTTATTTCAATCCCCAAACAACAACCCATTAGAAATTTACCTAGGGGTTGAATAGTAACTGATTAAGTGAACTAGTTAAACACTAACAAAAACACAAGAAGGGAGAGAAAAAAAACCTTCTGTATAGTCCTTGAAGAATTGTTATAGTAACATCACCTGTTACTGTATCAAATAAGTACTTATAGAAATGGAATGGGTTACTATTGCCTATAAAACAGTTCATTTGAAAGCTTTGTTTTGCCGGGCAGTGGTGGCTCACGTCTTTAATCCCAGCACTTGGGAGGCAGAGGCAGGTGGATTTCTGAGTTCGAGGCCAGCCTGGTCTACAGAGTGAGTTCCAGGACAGGACAGCCAGGTCTAAACAGAGAAACCCTGTCTCAAAAAAACAAAAAAGCTGTGTTTTGGGTTTATGGGGATACTTTATATCCAATACAACTCTATCTATGAATATAAATGTAGCATGATCCCCAGCCAGAGATTCTCATCCTGTGGTCATTTAAAGGGCTTCCTTCCATTCGACAGTAAGAATGAGGAACCCACTTCGGGCCACTTCTCACTTCCGTGCCTATTTTCCCTTTTCCAGTCTTCCCCTGGTTCTTCCACTGGTGATCACTCCATAACATATAAGTTCACACTCCACTTCATCTACATCCTTAAGCACGCAGGCTAGGCAAAGCTCTAACAATTAGCCAACATTTGTGGTGCCTTTTCATCTGCAGTGTATCTTGCATTCTAATCTGGTTTCCCAGTTACCAAATGCAGTGGCCAAAAAGCACATGTCAGCTACCTGGGCCTGCCTCTAAACCCTGGAGAGTACTGCTGAATACACAAGACTCTGAAATACTTCGATGGACCTTGGGGAATTCTGTTGTTCTGTTTCTGTGCATCTATAAATGATCGTCAGGTTGTTAAATACTAAAATACAACCATATCTTTCCATAACCTCTTTCCCAAAGAGTGCCCTTCACATTCCTTGAAAACACCTGAGCTTTCCCACAGTCCAGCAGTTGGCTATACAAGTCCATCTACAAATAGATGTAGACAGCACACCAGTACAGGACCCAACAAGTAATCGACTGAGCAGTATCCTGTTTTGATCTGAGTATCACCCCAGTACTCACTTCACTTTACTTGGCTTTTGTCACAGCACAACTTATAACTGGCAAGTATTTAATGCATGGGAAAGACAGGGAAGACAAAGCTCTTTACTGTGACTCTGAAGAGAGACAGACAATAAAAAGAATTATGAGGGAACTAGATAATAGAACTGTAACACACTCCATACACATGCTATTAAAGGGATCTTTGAGGATTATGAGACAAAAATGAGAAGGTAAAGCAGAAAAGAACAGGGGAATCCTGGAGATGAGCAGGGATATAAATTCTGGTACTTCTACCCTCATTGGTTGTCTCCACTACATATATCCCTCGAAGCTGTGGACTTTTGTTGGGGTGTCCATCTCTATGTCCTGCTCCTAGCATCTACTTGAATCTGGAAGTTCCTGACCCAACATGGTTTCACTACCAATAGAGCCAGGGTGCTACTAGCCAATGTTAGGACAAACAACATGAGGATTTCTCACTTCATGCTTCTTCTAATTGGGATGCCACATAAACTAATGCAGAACTGGCAAGAAAGGAACGTAGCTGCTAACCTAGGGCATCACACATGGGACACAGGTATTCTACCAGTGAATGCTACTAGCGAGTCCCAGTTTTGGTTATTTTGAGACCGCATCTCACTAGGCTGTCTGGGGTCACAGAGCTTGCACTATTCCAGCCTCAGCTTCCTCGGTTGTTTGCCATTACAAGCCTGCTTCACCAGGCCTGTTCCAGACAGTACCCTGTGCCTCTACTCATACGTTCCTCCTTCATTCCTCAAATCACACATTTATGGGGCTGACACAAGGATTCATAATGTAATAGTTAGGGGGAAAATGCCCTAAGATACACACTACAAACCACAGTGCTAAGATCTCATCTGGGTAGTATGACTCTGCCTAGTAACTTTTATCTAAGTCTATACTGGGTTTTCCCTAACAATATTCAAAACACAACAGCAACAACAACAAAAGCATAGGGATAAAAGATTGCCAATAAGAGAATACCAACCAGGAGACTCTCCCTAAATCCCTAAATCCACAAGAAGAATGTGATATTATGTGTAGAAAATGAGTATTATAGCTGGGGCTATAGGTCACACTGTTAGAGCTCTTAGGCTAGTAGATATACAAGGCCCAGGATCCAATCCCTAATAGTACAAAACCAACCAAACAAATGCCACTCATGTTAGCATGCTCCAGTCATGTGTTTAAGAGGAAGAAACAGGAGGTCAAGGAAGGCATTCAAGGCCAGACTACATAGCAAGTTCCCTATCAGCCTGGACTATATAAGGCCCTATCTCAAAAAACAAAATGGAGGTGAACAAAACAAGACAAAAAGTCATATATATAACTGACCTGAGAATCACTCTTAAAGTTAGTTCTATTTGGACATAGCAGTATATGTTTTCCTCACTGCAGTGCTGACTAGAATACTACAAATCTGGGATCAATGAGCTGGTCCAGTCCTATGAGACCAAAGTGCTTTGAGACAAAAGTTCCTCACAAATATTACGTGAATAAAAGTTGTCTAAGCCTAAGTAGAGCTCGGTGTGATAACTCTGGCTTGCAGTCCTAGCACTTGGGAGGCTGATGCGGGAGGATTATCCTGAGTTTGAGGTTAGACTAGGCTACACATACATATCTTGTCTCAAAAAGCATCATAAAGTATGCTTCTTTTTAAAATGTATGCCTGGCCTAGGGATGGAGGTGAGTACCCGATGGGCTCAAGGCCCTGAGTTTGGTACCTATTGCCATGGAGACAGGAAGGAAAAGACAGCTTGGCATGATGGTGTGTGCCCATAATCCCAGCCCTTGGGAGGCTGAGGCAGGAGGATTGGCACAAATTTCATCTTAAGACCCTTAAAAATCAGAGAGAGTCAGAGACAGCCAATTAGTCTATGGGCATGACTAGATACAGAAAGAACTAAACTGACAGGTTCCTTGTTAGTTATATCTGGAGTAGGAAGAAGGCGGGGACTTCCACATGGCATTGAAACAGGTTTTATTTTCATTGATTATATACCATATGGACTTATGTGTTTTATGTGCTAGGACTGAAACCCCATGGCCTTACACACACTAAACAAGTGCTCTACCCACCACTGAGCTCCTTTTCCAGAGCCCATAGGAATGATTTTAAAAAAGAAGCAAAAGAGCCAGGCGATGGTGGTGCACGCCTTTAATCCCAGCACTTGGAAGGCAGAGGCGGGTGGATTCTGAGTTCGAGGCCAGCCTGGTCTACAGAGTGAGTTCCAGGACAGCCAGGGCTACACAGAGAAACCCTGTCTTGAAAAACCAAAAAAATCCGGGCAGTGGTGGTGCAAGCCTGTAATCCCAGCACTTGGGAGGCAAAGGCAGGCGGATTTCTGAGTTCGAGGCCAGCCTGGTCTACAGAGTGAGTTCCAGGACAGCCAGGGCTACACAGAGAAACCCTGTCTCAAAGACAAAACATCAACAAAAATAAATAAATAATATCAAAGAAAAGTAGTAACCAAGAGGAATAGAGACAGGGCATGCAAAGAGCACATTCCATGTTCCAGGAGGCAGACTGCTGGAGTATTTAGAGACGGATCAAAAGACAGTTTCTTGTGAACACTAGAACAGGAAGGTAACTTCGTAAATGAGGAAGGCTTTCTGCCACACTGCCTTAGCTGTATAACCTTGGCAACTGCCTTAACATTGGTGAATTTTACAGATCTGCCAGCTCTAAAACAAAGCAGATATTCATATTATTTTTATAAGACACACACAACACAAAATTTGTTCTTTAAGTTTTCTAGATGTTTTAATCATATTCAGCCACCCCCGCAACTGTTCAAAGATGGACCCACCCAATTCTGTATCCTTTTTAAATTATTTTTTTATTTTTAAAGATGATACACTTGCACCATTTTTCTTTCCCTTTCTTCCCTCCAATGCCCCCAACACACACACACACACACACACACACACACACACACACACACACAGCCTCCCTTGTGCTGCTCAGTATTCCTGGATGTGTGGTCTTCCACTAAAATTCTCTCTCCATCTTCTAGCAGGTAGCAGGAGAGGACAGTCCTGCAGCTGCAGCTGGGATTTCAGCCCCACGGTGAGATTTGCTCTGACTTGGGCTTGCACAGGACATGTGTATGCTGTCACAACCACTGTGAGTTCATATTGCAGCTGCCCTGCTGTGCCCAAGAAACACTGTTTCCTTGGAGTTGTCTGCTGCCTCTGCCTCTTACAATTTTATTTTGGGGTGTCTTAGAGCTTCTGGTAATATTTTAGCCATGCTTTTATTTGGTCATCCATACTATACTGAAAGACATTTGAGAGGACCTTAACATTGAGGAATTTAAAACAGTATAGTGGTTGCATCTGAAAGACCTCTTCTGGCAAATTCATAAACTGGCACTACCAATCCTTGGAAAAGAAAAGCTCCTTAATGGAGATTAGAATAGCCCAGTATTGGGCATGTCACTTCCGGAGGACCCTGCAATATACCCAGAGGATTCCCCAGCATGTAATAAGGACACATGCTCCACTATGTTCATAGCAGCCCTATTTATAATAGCCAGAAGCTGGAAAGAACCCAGATGTCCCTCAATGGAGGAATGGATCCAGAAAATGTGGTATATTTACACAATGAAATACTACTCAGCTATTAGAAACAATGAATTCATGAAATTCTTAGACAAATGGATGGAGCTGGAGAACCCAGTCTCAAAAGATCAATCATGGTATGCACTCACTAATAAGTGGATATTAGTCTAGAAACTTGGAACACCCAAGACATAATCCACACATCAAATAACGTCCAAGAAGAACGGAGGAGTGGCCCCTGGTTCTGGAAAGACTCAGTGTAGCAGTATAGGGCAATATCAGAACAGGGAAATGGGAAGGGGTGGAGTGGGGAACAGGGAGAGGGAAGGGGGCTTATGGGACTTTC